>NW_006263396.1:576971-585758 GCF_000469605.1 Apis dorsata
ACCAAGAAACAATATAAATACACACACACGCGCACACACATACGATTCCTAGGAGAAACACAGAGTTTGAACAGACGTTTCCTCGTTCTGTACGTGCGGCTTCATAATTCATTCTCGCCTAAGGCTTCCTAATCCACAGTTCCACTCGGGAACCTAGTTCGAAAAATAGTCCCCGCTCCGGGGAGAAGGGGAGGCTCCTTGCCGCCTTCCCCCGCATCTTTCCATCCTTTTTTGACAGGCTTGCTTCTCCTTCGAGTTTTGCAGGTGGCTTCGCTCAATTTTTCGAATTTGGAACAAAATTGGGATGAAGTTATCCGCTGAATATTTTCGAATTTTTTTTTTTTTTTCTTTAATCAACAACTCGATGACGACTTTTCGTATGAATTTTTTAACTCGAAATGATTCGATTTGATTTCGTGGGTGAATTAAGAGTTTTGTATTTTAATGTTTTATATAGAAAGAGAGAAAATTTGTTGAATGTTGCTTTTCTTATTTCGTTGAGAGAAAAGCTTACAAACCTTTTTAATATAATGTGCTCTCACTCTTGCTTCATCTCTATCTTCATCATTGCTTCTCTCTATCTATATTTTAATTCTTTTACGAACAGAAGTAATTTCCTCGAACCAATCATCACCACATCCCACCCTTACAAAACTCAAAAACTAAGAAAATCTAACTATTCGCAATATATATTATTCTACATTTAAGATTGATATTCTAAAAAATATTTTAAAAAATTCAAACGTTCGACCATCCAATGCTAAGAATCACGATTCGAGTGCTTGAGATTAATTCTTGAGATAAATTTGAACGTGAAAGCTGATTCGATACAATTATAACGGTCAAAGAAATCGATGATCCGATCCGAATTTGTGCAATTCGCGAGGAATGGCGATCGCCTATGGCGGTCAGCCATTTCTTCTTCGAGCGAGCGCACAGAATGGAATTATTTAACAGGTTATCGCGTATCGGCCGAATCATTCGTCAAACACTCGCGTGCAATCGTATCGATTTTCTATTTGCTTTGCAAACCAGGTATATGTGTGCTCCCCGGGATGCGCCTCTAGGAAACTGAACTTCGAAATTCACCGATCGATCCAAGTAAACTGTTATGCCCGCCGTTTACCGCGGCTCCACCAAGTTGTAATTCCCGCCGAACATTCACGATGCTGGATTTTAATAACCACTGTTGCCACGTCAAAATTTCATCGTGATATGAGTATATATATATATATAAGTTTCGAAGAAATATCAGCAATGCTTATTGTTAGAATACGGAAAGAAAGTTTTCACTTTTCTTTTTCTTATTTTTCGATTTTAAATGTTCTCGATTGAGTTGAGTGTTAAATTGTGTATAATTTTAATTTTAATTTTAATTAATTTTAATAATAAAATTTTTTATTTTTCGCTCTGTGAAAATATTAATTTTATTTTAGTTTTCCTGATTTCTCAGGCTGTTGAAAATACAAGAAGCAAATTCCAAAATTTTTCTATTCCAGGAGTTTAGAATTTTATTTATTATAACAAAACTTGTTTCTCTTTATTTCGATTAATAAATCTATGTGCATTTGAATTTAAAAACCAAACAAGAATTTTCTTTCCAACCTGATACTTATCATCGTATTCGAAACTGATTAAATTGATAACTTATAATTCAAATATTTCGAGCATTGATTCAACGAACGAATTCTTGGCAAACAACAAAACAATCCTCTAATACCATATCGTTGAAACGGATTTAGATGGGGAAAACAGGGACGAAACAAATTATTACGTGGCTTTGATCCGTAATTGTAATTACCGTAAGAAAACGGAAACAGTGATTATAACAAGAGAAATTCTGGAATTTCGAATGATCTAATTTCGCGGGAGATTGACGGAAGGAAGAAGTCGGAACAGGATTGGAAAAAAAAAAGGAAGAAAGGTTGCACCTTTGTGCCGTGTCACTGGGTTAATGGCGGCGATAAATGAGCGCTTGATAGGCGTGCACGATGTCACCATTAAAAGTTTCTATTTCTCGTCTCCAATTTCTTCTTCGAATCCGATATCAAATCCAACTCTTTGTTTTTCCCCTTTTAACACTGTTCCTATCCCATCTCGAATCTATGCAAACGCCAGTGGATTTTCGGTTTCGAGTCCTCGACAACACTGGATATGAGCATGGTTGTCACATGTAAGATATATTCCTAAGTATAAATTTCTTTTGACAAATTTTTATCGAATTATCTCGAGATCAAACGTCGTTTTCCTCATTCGTGTTGAAAAAAAAAAAAACAAAGTTTAAATAAAAATTGAATAAACTTTCTCAAGTTTCGAGCTGATGCATTATTTTCACCCGAATCCATGTTTAATTCGGGCATAAAATCAGGACAAAGCGAAAACAGAATTCTCGAACTGTGTGCCATAATTATTATTGCTTTAAAGTTTACATTTTACATTAAAGGAGTAATAACGCGTGTAATCAAATTTATTATTGCCCATTCTAGATAATAGATCGTTAAAATCTAAACCTGTTAACGACATCGATAAGGAATTTGAACGAGAGACAACGTTCGATATCCATGCTGGATCGTGAATCGAGCAACATCGCACAAATGCGCCTCGTGCGATTGCACTCGACGTAAGAGTAGTTCGGTGTGTCTGCAATCGTATATCCCGGCCCACCGGTCGTAATGTCTCATCAATGTTGCACGAGCAGCCAGTCTGCTACGTGTTTCCTCTTTGGACCAAAGATCACGCTTTCTTACACGAAAAAATACCGAAAAGCACCGATGCCACGGTCCAAAATCGTTGCGATCGAGTTTTTTAAAATACACACAAGTTTCTTAATATATATCCTCTCTCACAAAGATATCTCGATTTTTTTAAAAATTAAATTACATACACTTTGGTTAAAATTTTTTAAAAATGATTCGTTCGTATGTCCGTCGTTTGTGTTATGCTAGGAGTTCTAGGGATTAGTTGACGGATCTAGGGATTTTCGTGAGCCGCGTGAAAATGGTTGTAAAACCTGCCGCGCCACGTGCGTGGCGGACAGATTTTCGGCCCTGCGGTGTCAATTCTGGTGGCCCGTGAATCATCACGGCTGATTGGCAACGCGTCAAAAGTTTGCATAATCAAGACCGAAAATAAACGAACGACACGCGGCTAGACAAGCGCCTGGACGTGGAAATTAGTAGCGCGCCTGCTAGACGCACCGCTCGCCTCTTAAATAAATATTATCGTTATCGAGGCTGAGTCGAGGCAAGTCATCGTCGCGAATGGATTGTATCGGGCATTGTCTTGTACGAAATACAGAAGAGCGGATTCGTATAGAAATAGGGAAATTTTAAGTGTTGGAAATTTAAATAATTCGATATTAGTATATTGTATATCGTATCGTTTATTTATTCCTTCTATATTTTCTAAATATTTGGTATCTATGTTTCTTTAAATAGAATATAATAAAATGGAATGTACGGCTTCTAGATAAAGGTAGGAAATAGAATAAGAAAGTTATTTTTAACTTGTGTTAATTTCGATGATAACAAAAATTCCTGGTCGCTCGAGAAACATAACCTGTAAACGATTAATAATCATTAATAATCCAAAAAGTAGAAATAATAGTAGAATAAGTGTTGTACAAATTACTTAACCATTATTCGTTTATCGAATAATGGTTATGGAAATTATAAATAATAAACGTTGAATCGTTTAAAAGCTTTTTTTCCTCGTAATAGAAAAAACGGTGGAGAGGGAGGAGGAAGCGACGGAACTCGAAGCGGTGGTTTAAATCAAGCATAAATCTTAGCTCGTCAATTAACATGAAAGTTAACACGAGGTAAAGAAAGGGAAGAGAGGAATGGTGCACGAGCACTCTATGCGTCCCTTTTCTGGTCTTTCTGAATGTTTGTTCATTTTTTCCGCTCAGTGCTTGCCCTCTGTCTCCCTTCCCCGACCTCCACGCCCCTCTATCGCTCCCTCCACACCCTCCCGCTCCTTCCTTGGGCCGGAGTAAGGACGGGCATTGACCTCCACGCGGTGTATGGAGCGCTGCACCGAAATACATCGTTGTTGCTCGCACATGCGTCTCTCCCTCTCTGCTTCTCACTCTATCTCTGTCTCTCTTTCCCCTTTATTTTCTCTCACTCTTCCTCTCTCTCTCTTTCTCGTACGCGATACACCGTCTCTCTCTGATGTTCGTTCTTTCGACCACCCTGTACTTCGTCCCCCTTTTGCTCTCTCTAGGGATGCATGGAAAAACCACGAAGGGCGTGAACACGGCCGAAAAGGGATTCCTAATAATAATAATAGTGACGGGTTTGGATCCTCCGTAAGCAGAATCGGTGCGCGTACGTTTCGTCATTCCGACAATAACTTTTTTAGACACCGCATTTTATCTTCGCGCTCGCGAACATTTCGGTCGGTAAAAATATATGTATAATTGCGAAACGCGATAATTGGCTCGTTAAACAAGAAACGCTGCGAAAAATTTCTCTGCAATAGCGGTCAGGGTGACTCGAGTTTCGCGCCATGTAAACACGTTGCCCGCGCGAAAATGACCGGAACGTTTGTGACATGATGACGTTTCACGTTCACTTTGTGTCTGTCAGTTACGAAACACGCGGCAGTCTTCGTTCCTGGGAAGCGAAGAACACGACGTTTCGGACCTACGCCAACGAAACACGAAGCGTTTACGACACAAACGGTAAGAAAATAAAAAAAAAAAAAAACTACGATAGTTGGCTCGTTAACTTACGTAGAGAGAAAATTTTCTGTTGATCGGTGTTCGTGCGCTCGTTAAAAGAACGTTACGAGTTCGGCAGCTGTCGGGGCGGGTGGGTATAACAATCGTTGCATTATGGGCGCCGCGACTGCCGAAAGGCTGGGTTCAACGCCCTTTTGATGCACTCCGAAACTCCTTTCCTTCCGCTCCTTCGCCCTCCTTCTACGATCGATAAAGCCTGACCGTGAAAACGCGACGAATGTGCACGACGACGTCCAGTCGATTTTCAAGCTCCCCTCTTCCTACACCGCCCTTCCTCGTTCCCACTCGCACGCGGCTCGAACCTTCTCGTTCGCTCGTTCTCTCTCTAACCATCTTGTTTTCCGTCTATCTGTCACTGTTTTACTCGCACGTGCGCCGTACCGCGACTCTCGTCAACAACTGACAACCATTCGGCCATCTTCGGCGATCCTCGTCGCTTTTCGGTTGTGCAGATGGTGTAACGTCGTTGCAGCGTGGTGTCGTGAGTGTCAATTGAAATTTTTGCTTGATTTTCAACGAGATTTACAGTTGTCATCGAATGCAATGATTCTCGAATATCGTAATCGATCAACGCGGATCAAAGGAAAAGAGCAGGCGATAGAAATAAGCAATTCGCGCGTATAGGGAGTGTGTTGACGGACACAGCGGCAACGAGGTGGACTGGGACAGGTCAAGGACCTGGACTGTAACGATACGAGAGCAAATCTTACGCTCTAATGAGTTGTAGACAGAAATGGCGTTTCGTTGTATTTATTGATTCGTTGTTTGAAAGAAATTATTTTTTTATGTCCGTAATAATAGCATTATCAAAATGTGCTAGAGAATAGAGAATGTTTCGTGAAAGACTCTATCAGAGCATCGTAAAATTATTATGGAATAATGTTTCTAATGATGTGTATTTACAAATTCAAAAACAAGTGTATTCTAAACTAGATATAAATAAAAAGAAAATAAATTACTTCTCTTTTTCTGAAATAGTAATAAAAACGATCTATTCTATCTCTGTATGTCAATTCTTATATCGTTTTACGATTGTCCTTCGCGTAATAGCAAACTTTAAGTAACTTAATCGTGTGCTATAATAAATTAACGAATACCGTTTACTTCGTATTTGATTGTTCTCCTTTTCACTGTACCGATCCGTTAACGTAAAAGCTATTTTTGAGCTTCCGTGTGTCAGGCCACAATTCGAATAATGTTTATAATTGCTCGATTGTGTAGCCACTCAATTGCGATAATTCCAGCGTTAAAAAGGGAGCTTCGTTCGAGGGAGGCTCATATGTATGTAGCTTTCTATCTGTCTCAAACTTCAAAAATACATAAAATATAATTATCGTCTTGCGTGCATCTGCGATATAAGAGATGCATTTCGATACTTAAAGATTTTATCGCATTGCATGCTTTTTTACGAGTTTTAAATGTGCATCATACGTTATTAATAATAAATTCGTTTATTACATCTCGTTTGTTTATCGTTATACATCGTTAATTATATTATGTAAATATATTCTCTGCACTTTGCTTCCTTCTTCTGTTTATTACGATATAGAAAATTCGTTTGAGGTATTTCGATAAAAACTTTTACTTCAAACTTATTGGATTTATCTTACTTTAAAATTCCAAACGTATTTTCTCCAGATTAAAAAAAAAAAAAGGAAAAAAAAAAAAAAAAAAAGGAAAAAAAAAAAAAAAAAGGAAAAAAAAAAAAAAAAAGGAAAAAAAAAAAAAAAAAAGGAAAAAAGATTTAAAAAAGATTCGTTTTAAATACCTCTAAACCTCTTTATTTAAAATCTCGTTAACTGCATTCCAGACAGATGACGTCGTTCGAAAGACTTACAATTGAAAATAGTCTCCATCGACCGAGAATAAACTCCGATCATCCCGTATCGAGAGATACACGTGTACCCCGTATACCTTTCCCTCTAAAAATAATATCACCCTTGAAATCCGAAAAAGCTGTGGCCCGTCGCAAAGGCCCGAAGAAGAACGATCCGGTATCTACTATAGTACCGAAAAAAACTTTCGGTGAGAACGTGTAACTCTCGACAGATAAGTGCACACACACGTGTGTTCACGTGTTGCGTGTCCTTATCGTCACTTGAGAATTCGTTACGAATATTATACTTGGCCGTCTATCGTTCCATATATTCCATGGCCTACGCGGTCTAGGCTAGATTCTTGCGTGAAGCGAAACGAGAGAGGCGCGTTACTAGCCGCGAAAGTGAGAGAGATAGCTAGAAGAGGAGCGGCGGCGGGGAGGGGGAGAGAGATTCAGCTCCATCTGTTGGAGGTGCATGGCGATATTGGCTCACCGTGTTCACACGTACATGCCACGGCACGGTCGTGTGCCATGTGTACGCGAGGCTGGTGGGTCGGTGTGCGTGCGTTCCACAGCGTAGACGGGTCGTTGACCCCACGGCGCACTCTGCGCTACACGTATTCCAAACTACACAAAACACAACGTGTCTCGGTAACGCTTTACAGGCCGTTTCGAATTTAATCTGACGCTAGTGCGGTGTGCATGCGCAATCGCGCGGTCGCCGCGAAGAAACACGCTTGTCTAGCGGTGTCTAAAGGAAGAGGAGAGAGGGGGACAGGGGGAAAGAAGGGGAAAAAAGAAAAAAAGGAAGAGGAGATTTAAGACGCGAGGGGCGCGAGAGAGACGATCGATCGGTTACAAAGCGACCGTAAGATAGTGGAATTGGTTCTCGAGCGTACGGAACGGTCCCCGACCGTTCGTGGGTTCGTTCGTTCGCCGGTTTCCCGATCGGGGAATAGACACGAGTCTTGTTTACCCCTTGCACGACGCGCGCTACTGATTAAGGAGACGATACACTCGCAGGGGAATCCTGACATTTTATTACGTTATGTACGGGAATCAGCTTCGATTCTTCTTTATTGTTCGGCTTTCTCGTAATAAGGAGTTTATTCACAAAGGATACGAAGGAAACGAAGATAATTGACGATAATAAGGGCAATCGAATTTTAGAGTTTTAAATTTTATAGAAAAGTGATTTCAACGTTATAAAATATAAAAACGTGTTTGTTCTTATTATTACATCTACGCACAATTCTGATTATTTAAAGGTATATCAAAACGATAACGATAACGTAATTATAACGTTCGAAATTTTGGATCGTTTTAAGACGTGTCGACAAATGAACGTTAATCAGAGAAACAGGAAGGTGATGAACACACGCTGAAACCGTCCTATTGTAGCTGCTCTGCGATATGTTGGTTCGCAGTTAATTTCGACAATTAGCAATCGGGGGTTGGAGATATTGGAAATAGATTAGGGAAACGATGAACACGAGGGACGTGTTCAATTTGACACTGGGAAAGTTTGAAACGAAAATTATCTCTTCGTAATTTCTACATTCTTTTATTCAAATCTTTGCCTGCAATAATTATTTATTAATTACCAATTATCGATCAATTATTACACGATCGATCAATATCGCATTTTACTCTAGCTATTTATTATTAATTCATACATTGATAAACTATATTTATTTTTTCTCTCAATAACTGTCTATGCAAATCGCAACAACGATTTCAACTTCCCACCCATGCGTAGACACAGACGCGGAAACGAGAGCATTTAGATACTAATCGGTCGCACGTGACTTTCTCCGGCTCGCGCGACAGTTCCATACGGCGGAGGCCAGTGACGCTCCCTTTCTATAATTAATCTTAAAACCGTTCGAGCCACGCGCGTGTCAGTTTTAAACGGTCAGCTTTCAGATCTCGCTACTGATTAGGACGACGTCGCACGCGTGTTCCTCTCGCGCCCCCTTTTTCCCGTTCCGTTCCCTCTTTCTTTCTTTCGCCGACAGATGGATTCCCGATCGTCGACCAATGCTCGATCACAATCAATTCGCCACGCGGACGAAGCGCGCCGCTGCTGTAGCAATACCGAATCGCACCACAATTACCGAATCTACAGACGTGCAAACGGTTGTGCAAACGGTTGAGTAAAAGTAAACGCCCACACGCCATTTCATATCGATTTTAATATTTTTCTTTTTTCCTTTTTTTT
>NW_006263396.1:585919-589741 GCF_000469605.1 Apis dorsata
GGGCACAGATATTACCAGATATATACACGCATCTGTTCCCTGGTGGTTGTTTGCTCAGCGTGCTCGCAGCGACTCGTTATCGGCTCGAGGCCGATGTCACGGTGAAAATTGAAAAGCAGCTGCTGCTGCTGCTACTGCTGCTTTCATGCTCGGAGTGGGGGAAGGGAAGGAGGAGTGGGGAGAGGGACTTATCTGTTCCCTGGGCGTGTGGCTCCGACGTGTGGACGGGTTCTATTATTAACGGTGTCTCAAGGAATTTCTGGTTCCACGGTCACAGCGGAATTTTTACGCTTCTCGGCATTGTCCCGTTACTAATGACCCGTGACTCTGAATTAGAACTCTATTTCTGCGACGGTCTGATATCCGAGATCGCACCGAGTGTGTGGGTGTGATACCTTTTCTTTCCACTTTTTTTTTTTTTCTTCCAAGCGAATTTTAACTCGATCGTTAAGCCGAGCCACGCTTTATTGTTATTGTTTCTCCTTGTGTATTTTTAAAACGGTTTATCGTACTCCCGCACGTTACTTTACGAAGCTGTTTTAACTTTGGTGTCAAAGAAGTTGTTCTTTCTAATTTTTAAATTATCAATCATTGGTGCGTAGAAAAAAATGTTGAACGATTTAATAGTTGAAAACTCGGTATTTTTAGAGAATCTCTTCTTCGTACGAGCGTCCATGATATTTTTTTCTTTTTTTTTGCCCACTTATCACGAAGCTTTGTTCTTTCGGATCGATAGAGAGGAAAAGATAGAGAAAGAGAGAAAAAAATTCAGTTATTGGAAACGATTATTCGTCTCCTTATTATTTCGAATTATCGATCTCTAAGAGGAGAATATCTTGAAATCGCTTTCTTTCAACGTTTCTTTTTAATTTAAAAATTAACGATTTTTATAGATTAGCTCGTCCAAGCTTGAAAAGAATAGATAAAGAGATACGAAAAATAAACTTCCACGTTTCTTTCACGATTAAATAGGAAGCAG
Organism: Apis dorsata; assembly: GCF_000469605.1. Taxonomy (NCBI): domain Eukaryota; kingdom Metazoa; phylum Arthropoda; class Insecta; order Hymenoptera; family Apidae; genus Apis; species Apis dorsata. The sequence continues at coordinate 586,899 of NW_006263396.1, forward strand.
ATGTTTCTTAATTCCCAACTTTCGTTTGAGTAAATTTAAAAATTGATTTTCAAACTTACTAGTTAATCGAAGTTCGTTCAGCACAACGTTCAAACGTGTGTAATCGAAACAACACGCAGCAAAGATCCACTTACGGAATGAGATAACCAGCCGAGTGTTTAAACACCAGCCGCACCGAGTGACTAAACTTTTCCGCGAAAAATTTTCAAGTTTTGATGTTCTCACTCTATTCCACACTCCCACCGCAAACTCTTTCGAAACGAAAAAAAAGTTGTTGCGAAAATTAGCGACGATACGATTCAAGGTTGGACGTTATCGTTCCCTAATTTCTAAAAAAGAATTTCGAAAACAACGCGTTTCTAGAATTAATGAAAAAAAGCAATAACACCGGTTCTCCACCGCGTGCTATCGTTGTCAACGTGATTACACGCTCACGAACGAAACAATTACTCGCGTCGTTCCACGATAGCGCAACAGCTATCGAGGAATACGTGTCAAAGGCCGTCCCTGACCGGCACCACTGTGGCGTGCGGACCACCGCGCGCGCACACACACGTATACACAGAAATTGACGGTTAAGAAAGCCAGGCTAAATCATATCCTGTCATAATTGCTCGCAGTTTAACCTAATTCCCCGGCGGACGGCCTACGCAGCTCAATTTCTCAACTTCGAACCCTTCTTTTTCCATCCCTTCGTTGCTTTTCCAAAAACAAAAAAAAACACTGTTGGAAACAATCTTCATCCCTCTTTCAATTTATCCATTTATTTTTACCATGTAACGTGACTTCACAATCGAGAATAATTATTCCCACCTTATTATGAATATTCAAAGAGAGAAAAAAAAATAACGATTACAAAATCTACGTAACCTAAAAAAAAAAAAAAAACTGGGTAGAGGAAGGGTGACTTAACAGTCGAGTGACACGAGCAGGAAGGGTTAATTCACGAGGAGCAACGTGGCCGCTCGGAGGAATGACCTCGCGGCTCTCTCGAATGTAGGTTATCCTCCGAGGGGGTCGATTTTTCGAATAAGCTCGACACCGAAAGGGGTTGCCTCGCGGAAAGGAAGGGCTCGGCGTCGATCAAACTTCTCCCTCCTCCTCCTCGCAGCGTTTCACGGGGAAAATGGAGAGAGAGAGAGAGACAATCGAACCGCGGGACAAAGGCATTGATTAAAAAAAAAAAAAAAAGGAGGGAGAGAGAGAGAAAAAAAAGGGGTCTAGTATCCTTGGATGCAGTTGGTCGCGGGGTAGGTTGTTAGGTTGCCAAGCGACAAACCGTACGTTGACCTACCCCATCGTTCGGGGCCGTGTGTAACGTGTACATCAGGCTGGCACACACGTTGTCATGGATACTGCGTAGCCCCATAACTGGAAATCATCTTCTTCGATATGGATCGCGAACCTTTTTTTAAAACTCGAAGAATTCCTCTCTCTTTCTTTTTTCTCTTTCTCTCCCCTCGCCAATTATTCTTGTCAAGAATAAATTAGAACCGAAAAGGGAGAAGGGAGGATTATACGGAATTTTGTTGGGTAGAATTCCTCCGTTTCGTTCATTGCGAATTTTCGACGATATCCATTATCGGAGAACTTGTGATGGTTCGCAGAGAATGGGAAAAATAAGGAAACGGATGGCACGTAATTACGTAGATCTTGATTCTCTCGTCCAAAGTTTTCAAATGCGTTTTCTTGAAACGGTTCTATCTGAAACAACCAGACACGTGGATATAGAGCCGCTCGTATATCGTGTAACGCGGCAGACTACCGTCGATCGTAAAACGAGTGCAACGGCATTCTGAGCGCTATCGGTTATGCCTCGAGGTCCCGCCGCCAAACGGAAGAAGGATGTTTCGACTACGTTCCACCGATCCAAAGTCTACGTGAATTCGTTTCTTCAGTCGATCGCGAGTCAGGAGGAGAATTTGGCAAGAAAGGAGCAGGAGGAAAAATTATTACGTAAAGGAGGAGGAAGAGAGAAAAGAATATTTCGAGAAGGATTTTAATCTTTGAAAGCGTCCAGTTTTAGATATATTATAGATATATTATTATATAGATATATTATATATTTTAGATATATTATTATATAGATATATTATATTATAGATATATTATATATTTTAGATATATTATTATTAGATATATTATTATATATCTATATAATTAATATATATAAATATATATTTTAATATATATATTATATATCTATATTATAAAATACTATAAAATATATTTATATTATATGTTATAGATATTTATATATTATGTTATAAATATATTAAATGTTACAGATTATTATATAGATATATTATATACTATAGATATATTATTATATAGATATATTATATTATAGAAATATTATTATGTATATTTAAGATATATTATACATCGAATTCGGATACTGGAATATTCGGTTTCTGCCCTTATCGTTTCGGTCGCCGCGATCGAGTAATTGTAACAATAACCCGCGATGCTTTCAACGATACACCGACTTGTTGCGTATCTCTCGCTGATTGCAATGTCTGCACACCGCTCAAGGGATCCGTGTTAATTGCGGACACCTACATAACCAATACGTCTTCAATTCTTCCTTCCTCCAAAGATCCCTGCATCCTGGGATCATTTTCCAAAAGACACGAAAATGAAAGGAAGACGAAAAAGGACAGGAATCCTCGCATCGACACGTGAAACCGATACGTGTATACATATATACATATATACATATATACATATATACATATATACTGGAAGGCGAAAGAAGACGAAGAAGAGGAAGAAGCGGAGGCAGTCGATAGCGACGCGTTGCACCAGGAGGCGACGAAAGGCGGATTCGGTGTGTGGATTCG
>NW_006263396.1:590451-591656 GCF_000469605.1 Apis dorsata
GTTTACATCGGTGCAGGACTTTTAATCGCGATCGATTCTCACCCGTCCCGTCCCGTTGGAATTCGTTGGGGAAGGATGACGAGGATGACGATTACGGAATCGCGATCGAGAACGATGTTTGAATATCGAGGATCGAATATCGAGGACGGTTGAAGATGACGAAGATGACGATGACGAAAAGGTGGTGGTGGTGGTGGTGGTGAGATGGGTGGGTGGTCGATGACCGAGCGGAAATCCGCGAAACGAGCGGTCTCCCGTTTATTTGGACGAGCGTGGGTGGATGGACGAGGGGGGAGGAGGAGGAGGAGGAGGAGGAGGGAAGTGGCTGGATCTTGGTCGGGGTTGCCAGGGTCAATGCGTTCGCCGCTCGGCGAAGTTCTAGTTCGCGATTCCTGGAGGCGCGAGAGAGGGAGGCTGTTGCGGTGGTGAAACACGTCCTAGCATATTGGACGCTCGGGCTGTCGAGGTATGAAAGTTGCAGTCCGATTTCTTTTCTTTTTTCTTCTTTTTTTCTTCAGGACCATAGAGCTTCTTAGTCGCTTTTCTCGGGCAACGAGGGAAGGAAGGGAGGCGTTTCTTTTCTTATTTTCTATCTTATTTTCCATGGTGCATGGTTTTCCGTTTCGAAAAACTCGGCATCTAATTTTCCAAAAATTTTCTCTTCTTCTTCTTCTTCTTCTTCTTCTTCGTTTGCAAGCCTTTGCCATTTTGCAATTCTTTCTTTCTTCTTTTTTTCTTTTATGGAATCGAAATTGTTGCGCACGTAATAATTTTATTATACTTGCGAAAATTTCGCAAACTCGGAAGAACGCAAAGATAGAGAAAAAAAAAAAAGGGAAATGGACGATGTAAAAAAGAAGAGAAGAAGGAGGAAATTCCTTCCTTTCTCGCGCGTCTTAAATCGTGGAAACAAAGAAGGGACAGAAATAAAACCGTTATACTTGAAGATTCTTCCACTCCTCGGCCGTCAATTTCTTAAAACTGTTCATTCGTTTCCCTGCCGCTCGTTTCGCATCGTCGATAAAAAAGGAGAAGCCGGGTCGTAAACACGTCTGTCCGTCAAAACACACGGCGGACACCGATTTTCTTCTCTCCTCAAGATCGAAATATACGCAAGGGCGCCGGTGGAAAAGCTCGATTGATGCGAGTATCCCTCGAGGGCGCGTCAATTTCGATGTCCTCCCCCTCGAGCCACCCCCGCCGCC
>NW_006263396.1:591663-596294 GCF_000469605.1 Apis dorsata
TCTCCTTTCTTTCACCCGAAACCGAAACGTTACACCGTTCTTCGATGAATTATTCCAAATAGGAAGGCTTGTGTCCACCTTTTATTCGTTTTCAAACACGAAAGAGGGAACAATAATGAATGTGAATCTGACTCGTAATTGGACGAAAAAGAAAACTCTTGATGAGTCTTTCCGCGAAATTATTATCGATCATCTCGTTCGCTTCCGCCTGATTCGCGAGACGAATTTCGAATTTCAGCATAAAGAGGTTACGTTAACGTGATCTTAACGTGAAACAAGATTTCGGGAAGAAGGTGAAATATCATTTGCATCCCTCGAGAGAAATATTGAGAAATATTGAGAAACGATGGCCAGCCTAGAAGGAAACGACGCATTTCTGTATCTTCCTCTTCTTCTCAATTAATCGCGTGGAGGAATACGTTTATTACTTTTCAATTTCGAAGCCTCTTTCACGAAAACTTGCTTACCGTTTCAAGCAAGGACAAAACCTAGTCCATCCTCCAAAGCCAGGCTATCATCTCTCTGCCCTGACCATCCGCAACCCGTCCCCTTTCTCCCTCCCTCCGTGCAGAAAACATCTTGCCTCTGACCCTCCCCCTCCCCCAACCCCATTCCATTCGATTCGTTGGTCGCCGAGAGATCGAGAATAAGAAGAAGAAGAAGAAGAAGAAGAAGAAGAAGAAGAAGAAGAAGTAATAGAGGAGAGGGGGGCGCCTTGTACAAAGGCAAGGACACGGTAACGAAAAAGAGAGGAAAAAAAAGACCCCTTCTCCCTCTCCCCCTCAAACGACGGATAGAGATGGAGATGGGGAGGGGAGGGCTCAACGACGCGGAGAGGAGTGCATGATCCGCGGGATGGATGAAGGGGTTGAAAGAGCGGTGGTAGGAGAGCGCGCAGGTAGAGGAGGGGCGAGCCGAGTGGGGAGGAGGTGTTCGGTGTGCATTGAACCCAGACTCGGTATCGAGCTGCCCACCCACACTCTCACCCCTTTCTCTATCCCTCTCCGTCTCCATTACGCGCATACCCCATATACCTGTCCTTGTCCCGCCACCATTCGCACCTACACGAACGAGCGAAGAGTGACGAGANTATGCCGTGGCAGAGTAGGTATCGCTGCTGATGCTGTCGCTTTGTGTATATATAATACTTTATATACACGTATACGTACATATATATATATATATATATATGTACGCACGTATGCCGGACCTGCCTCAACGAGAGTCGCATTGCGCAGCCGGGGAGTGTTTACTATTTTCGCGCGTGCGCGCCACCGCGGGGGCCACCCCCTGATTCATGGGAACGCGCCGCGACTCGCCGTGGAAGGGTCGGTGGAGGAGGGGAGGAGCGGCGATCGGCGGCGTGGTGGGGGCGGGCGCGCAGGAGAGGCGAGCGCCGCGTGGCGGAGGAGTGGGGGGAGCCGAGGGGAGAGGGAACGGCGAGGGAAATCCGTTGGAGCGCGGCGAGGTGCACGCATTCCAGGTGGGGAATCCCCCGGCGACGGTTTACCGGCCGTGCACACCCTGCCCTTGTGCGACGCGGCGCAGGAGAGAAAGTGCAGCGGATGCGACGACGCTGCTGGTGGACCCCCTACTCTTTTCTTCTTTCTGCCCCTTTTCCCACTCGTGTGTGGATACGCTCCATCTCTAATTTCTTATGAAATTATTTTTGAAATATGATTTTTAAGATCCAAGTAGATATCGTTTTCGTCGAGTACGGAAATTTATTCTTGTACGTAATGTAAATTGATATCGTTTTGCGATCGAATTAAGAATGGAAAGCATCGCGCTTAATGAAAGATCGGATAAGCGAGCTAGTATACGAGACTAGATTTTCTTTATTTCTTCTTTTCATTTGTCACGCGATTACGTCACCGGGGAAAAAGAAATATATATATATAGAAGAGAAAAAGAAAAAAGCGAGTGGCATTCACAATGTGGCCGGCGGGGTTAAAAGTCTCGAGGACTGTCGTCGAGGTAAGCCACGATTTCCAGGGGATCTTTATCTCGTTTTTCCACGCCGCTCGAACGAGTTTTCCTCGATTACGCGAACCTTTAGAGCCTAAGATTCTCTCTCTCTCTCTCTCTCTCTCTCTCTTTCAAGGTGAGAGAGGTGGGCAGTTATCGTGGCCGTGCATCGGCGTAGCGCTCGGTGCTCGACGAGGCGTGAAATTGTCGACGAAAGCGCTTGTATCCGATCGACGTGGCGTTTTATGCGGCCGAATCGACGGATATACGAGGCGGAACGAGAGCGAAAGTGAGACGAGGGAAGGCGAAAACTGGAGAAGCCGTTACGTGCGGTGCAGCGGCAGACGTTGTTCGTAGTCGAGTTGAACTATGATGTGGAACATTGGAGAAAATATTTCTCTTGGAGAAAATATTTGCGAGAATATTTGAGAGAGGGTATCTTGAATTGCGACGAATTTGCTCAGAATAAAGCAACGAATCGTAACCCTCGAATTCTATCGAATCATAATTTCATCGTCAATTTGATATTATTATTAATCCTTTTTCAAAAGTTCACCGATGTTCTCGAAGGGAGAGGTAGATTTGCAAAGAAATTTTCGATAAAATTTTCGAGAGAAGTATCGAGGTGAATTTTAAGAATCGAATCGATCGTTTTTTTCTTCCAAGCTGGAAAATATTCTGGCGCGAAAAATTTCGAGGCGTCAGTAGTACGGACCATTAATGGTCGGACGCAACCTTGACTCGCGAGAAAAATACAAAATCCTGTAACAGAGCCGTCAATTTTATTGAAACTTTAAACACCGATTATCACCGATTTTGTAACGCGACAGTGTTTATAAACAAATCCATCGATTTATAGAGCTAAAGAACATTTCTTTGACAAAAAAAAAACATTTCTCCTCAAAAAAAAAAAAAAAAGAAACCGATTTTTTATTCCATATTGAAACAACAGATTTAATATTCGTTTGGAAATTGAACATTTTTTGCAATCAATCCATGTAATTTACAAATGATAATAACACGGAATTATTATGGATTCGATAGGGGAAAAGGGAATAAATCGGATGAATTGCGGTCCGGTTAGGCGAATCAGTTTTCCGCTGAAGAAACTGCTTGCTCTCTGTTATTTATCAGCCGAGGTGAAACGACCAAATGTTGCGCTAAATCCGCGCAAATACGGTTCCAAGTAAATAGAACGAATCGATGAAAGAGGCGGACATCGAATGTACGCGACGGAGGTGACGTTTCCATCGATCGATCGAATCGTTTGGCCACGGATCCAACACTCGTACTCGATTGTTTATACTCTTTTTCCGGACCAAGGGATCTCATTTTTACGTCACGAGAGTAACGATAAGATCGTTACGATATTTATACAAGTTTTATGGGAAATGTGGTGGTTATCGATTTTCACGAAATTTTTGAAACGAAGAAATTTCTAAAAATTATCTCAAGCATATTTTCATATTGGAAATAATTCTGATCTATCCTATGAAATTATAAAAATCGTTTGATATTCGATATATTTATTTTGATACAAATTTTACTTCCAATTTTTAAAGAGATTTTCCAAAAATTATCTCAAGCATATTTTCATATTGGAAATAATTCTGACCTATCCTATGAAATTATAAAAATCGTTTGATATTCGTTACGATATATTTATTTTAATACAAAATTTACGAACGCTTCCAATTTTTGAAACGAAGAAATTTTCCAAAAAGGTTCTCAATCATATTTTCATATTAGAAATAATTCTAATCTATCCTATGAAATTTCTTGATAACGTGATTCGTAAATTTTATTAAAAAAATTGTTAGAATACTTATTTTGATACAAATTTTACGAATGCTTTCAATTTTTGAAACAAAGAAATTTTCCAAAAAGGTTCTCAACCATATTTTCATATTGGAAATAATTCTGATCCATCCTATGAAATTTCTTGATAACGTGATAGATTTTATTAAAAAAATCGTTAGAATACTTATTTTGATACAAATTTTACGAATGCTTTCAATTTTTGAAACGAAGAAATTTCCAAAAATTATCTCAACCGAATATTTTCATACTCGACACAATTCTAATCTATCCTATGAAATTTCTCGATAATAATAAAAAAATCGATCAACATTGGAACAACCAATCTATATTATCTATTTTACCGTGTAAATGATCGTAATTAAAGCGATGTCACGACAATAAAAAATAAAGTTAGATAAGATACGCGGTTACATTTCTACCTCGAACGAATTAAAACGGTATTAATTTTTAGAAAAAAATATTTTCACATTTTCAATAAATAATAAAAAAAAAAAAAACGAAGGGAAAATACGAGAAACAAGGAAAATATCGGGAAACGAATAATACGATATAATGAATCGAAAAATACGAAATCCATCCGTTTCGACGTTCCAACATTGTTTTTAAAACCCAGCTTTCAATTCTAAACGCTGCACAGGCGTAAAAAAGATCGTGTCACCGACAAAAAAACGATCTTTCATTCGTTCGAGAAAGAGAGAGAGGAAAAAGAGAAAAAGGAATAGAAAAATAAAATTACCGTAATTTTTCTTCATCCCGTTCCCGTAATCGTGTTTAATATCTGCGAGGAACGATTAAATATAATGTTATTTTTTTTTTATCTTTTTTTTTCTTTTTTTTTTTTT
>NW_006263396.1:596477-600020 GCF_000469605.1 Apis dorsata
GCGAATCGCGTGTTTCCGCGAGTCGGGCGTTAAAAACAAGCGGTTCGTTACATAACCGGCTCGCTCGCCACGTAGTCCGACGACCTTCCTCTATGGAAAGGATGGATCTGAAATAGCAACGACCCGAATATGGGTCAGCATGCATTGTGCCACGACCCTCTTCACGCAGAGCGCCGCTGCAACGCGCACACCCGGCTTTTACGCTCGCAAAAATAGACGCTTTATCAAGACTCTCTCTCTCTCTCTCCCTCTCTCTCTCTCTTTCTCGACGCATCCTCTCGAAATGTGGCTAGCTTCACCGAAATCCACTTTATGATTTGAACTCCCTTTTGAATTTCAATTTTCGAAAAATCGAATACTTTCTAATTTTTCTTTTTCTCATTTCCTGTTTTTTTTTTCATTTCCACGAAATTTTCCACCGAAATTCGCGCTCCTCAAAATTCGTCTTTCGTTTTCGTAGTTTCGTAGATCGGGAAGGAAATGTGTTCGACCGAGAGAGAGTGGTTTCTTCGTGCAGAGAATCGCGTGCATTCGTGAAATAAGAGGAGGAAAGGACACGTTTTGCTCGATCTCGATCGTTCGTCGCATCTATGGCTAGCCAATCAACGGATCTCTCCTTTCCATGAAAAAATTATTTTCATAGAAATTTATAGATCCAAATTCGAGGGCAATCCACATTTCCAATTTATACATTCTATAACTATTATAATTTATTATATATATAATTCCACGTGTCTCTCCTTCTCCATATCTAAAAATTTGATCTTTCGCGATGATCCTCTAGATCTTTTCTAAACATTCTAAAGAGGCAAAAATCCCTTTTTTCTCGATCGATCTTGAAACGGAATCTCTTCGTTCAATAAATCATCAACGACGACCCCTTCTTTTTTTATCCCTTATGGAGAGTTGAAAGGGATGCTATCCACGACCCACTTTCCTTCCTCCTCTTCCTCGTGAAAAAATCCCTCGTATGATCGAGTAAATCAAACCAATCCAAGCCTCGCTATTATTATTATTATACTTCGTCTCGAAAGAAAAGGTGTTCGAAATGTGGAAGCGGATAAACGAAAGAGAGAAAGAGAGAGAGAGAGAGAAAGATCGGGGATAAAAGAAACGAAAAACTGGCGAGGGGTGTCTGCGCCCATCCCAGGTTCGGGTAGGTCGCGGTCTATTTTTACTCGTTGAGTTTTATCGATTCGATAAAATGGTCGAATACCAGTCGTACGCCAGCTTTGATTATTGATCTATCAACAATATAATTCACGCCTTAGCGTGACAGAATTATCACGATCCTTATAATTCCACCTCGTTGTAATCCTGTAAACCTGTTACTCACTCGCTCACTCTCCCCTTCGAATCTCCTTCCCCTCCCAGTCGACATGAAAAAAAAGAAGGGAGGAAAAAAGAAAAGCATTGGAACGAACAGGACCTTTACCCCTTTAAGAAGTGGAGCGACGAATAGGCGCGAGGGACCTATTCGTTACACGGAAAGATTACGGAAAGAGAATACTCCCCCCGGAATACGCGTTGCGAAGCGTGGTCGGGGCGAAGGAGAAAGAAAGAAAGAAAGCGAGGCGGAAGGAGCGGCTGATCGGGTACATCCGTGTGCGGGAGGTGGGCGAAGCGAGCGGGGTGGGGGCTTCGGGCGTCGGCGGAGGGGGAGCGAGTGACCGAGCGAGCGAGAGAGATAGCGGAGCGAGCGAGAGAGATAGCGAAGCGAGCGAGAGAGAGAAAGCGAGCGGACGAGCGAGAGAGAGATAGCGAGCGAGTGAGAAAGAGATAGCGAGCGAGCGAGAGAGAGAAAGCGAAGCGGGCGAGAGAAAGAAAGAGAAGCGGGCGAGCGAGAGANTATTTATATTATAGATAATTATAATTTTAATTTTATATTTATATTATGTATAATTATAATCTTAACTTGGGATTATATCTTATTTATACATAGTGAAAAATGATGTGAAAAAAGAATTAACAAGTAAATTGCAAAGAATAAATGGGAGACGTATGTGTGTCAGGAGATATGTGGAACGAGGTGAGAATATTTGAAAATATTGCACATAAGCCGATTCATAATTTAAGCGCGCGAGAATGTTTTATTCAAATCAGTGAAGACCGAAACACAGCCGATTCAATAATAAATACCGATTTGTTTTTGATTGAGAAAACGCGAAACAGCTTTTCAGCTCTTCTTCCTGATGATTTTTTCTTTTTCTTTTCTTTTTTTTAATTTTAACGAATTTTAAACGGATTGGAAATTTTTACATACGGTATTTTTTAACGCGATCCGTCCCACTTTTAGTAATTAATTTCTCATGATTTTTCATTCTCCAATTAAAATTTAGTTTATCCGTAAATTATCGACGATGTTTCGAGACGCGAATAATTCATCAACAATTTATTTTCCAACAAATAACGGGGGGGGAACTCAATTATACAATTTCTACGAACTTCGTTAAAGACAATCGAGAAGGTAAAGCAACAAAAATAAATGGATATCGATCGTAGATATTTATAAATTTGCAAATTAAAAAATTTAAACTCAATTTTTATATAGACGAATTATTTAAATAATTGCTCGTTATTAAAATCACATTTTTGTATTCTTTCTTATACAATTTATAACAAATTTAATTATTTATTATGATATTTTAAAAGTTATTCCGAAATAAAAAATTCAAATATATAGAAAATATTCCTTGCAATTTTTCGTTTTGGCATCGATATACTCGACTCTTTTCGACTTTTATCCATAACCTGTTTCGCGTAGTATTATATATAATAGACACGGTTTTATTTCGTTTCTTTTTTTTATTTGGCACACGTATAACGTATCACAACATTTCCAAATACAAAAACCAGTCTTTTCCAGTGCCAAATAATCAAACTCAGACAGTTTTTTACACTTGCATATTTGCACCAGAATCTTAAACCTTCAAATGGTAGAAAAAAATCTAGAATCTCTTTATTAATTCTACTATCAACGTTGAAGAAATTTGAAAGAATTTTCTATTTATTTTAATATATATTTAAAAAAAAAAAACTCAATCCAATGAAATAATTTTATCAGGACATTTATGAAATCTATCCTAGACTAACACAGTTTCTTATAAAAACGAGAAAACAATCTCAAGCTTCAAGTCTTCTATCTGCATATTTGCACTAGAATCCTGAACCTTGAAATACTAGAAGAAAGTCTAGAATCTCGTCACTTTATTAATTTTACTATCAACGTTGAAGTAATCCAAAGAATTAAAAATTTCTGGTTATTTTAATATATAAGTAATATAAAAATATATATTAAAATATATATAATAATTAAAAATATAAAGTATAAATATATAATAATATATATATATAAAAAAAAGAAAGAAAGAAAAAAAAGAAAAGAGAGATCTCAGATCTAACGGAGCAAGATCCCTCGTTCAAAGGAAGGAACGAGAGCGAATATATCCGCGCTTCCTTCACCGGTCGAGGAACAATTACGCGTCTCCTCGAGGATTTATCGGGGCGATATTTCGATGGACGTTCGGGGAGAACGATCCCTCC
>NW_006263396.1:600246-600791 GCF_000469605.1 Apis dorsata
GCGTCTGATAAACGCATCCCACGATCGTTCAGAAGACAGAGCTTGTGTCGTACGTGTTGACACGAACCAGTGGATGGCCTCCAGTAACCTATTCCGTGGCACGTTTTTAGGTCACACCCCCTCGGATCGAAGATAACAGAGCGTATTACGTTTTATCTCTATACCCGTACCCGGCTTATTTGGCACGCGCGTCGTGAAATTTCACGTCGTGGAACGATATGGACGAGTCTGGCTAGTGTTCAATCCTCGGCCAATAACTTTGCTCCCCTTTCATCCATGCTATTCTGCAAGATATTTCGGATGTTTGATAAAATAGTCGAGCTCTGTTTTTAATTATAAAGACTTTCAAGATTATCTGTCTTGTATGAAAAAAAAAAGGCGCGGGAAATTGTATATTTTTTAAAATATAGTCAAAGAGATAAGTAAATTCTTCGAAAAAATAGAAAAGAAAAATTTTTACGTTCTACACGGTTCTGAAAAATATATAAAAAAAAAAAAAAAAAGAAAAAGAAAGGAATATTTCGTGGAAAATGACGTATAATTCT
>NW_006263396.1:600869-602055 GCF_000469605.1 Apis dorsata
CGAGATATCTTGCACAGGGATGCGTAGGGGTTAATTGTCAACGGAATTAACATGGGAAGGGTAGCTTATTGCCGCAATAATTGCGCTCGATTATCGTTATTCACGGAGCGAGATGCTAATGTCGCCTCAAATTAGTCCATCCCTTCCGCTTTCCCTTCCCCTCCTCCCCTCCGTTAATCCCGCTTCTCTTTATCGCTCCATTCTTCCGCTGTCAGCGCGGAATTAATTGTCATCGTGCGTCCTTCGATCTATGATTGCACAACTGAACGCATCCAATCTCGGTTTCAACGTTCCTTTCTTCTCCTTTCGTCGAATAAATGGATCACGTGGAAGCAACATGGATTTTACATGGCCATTACGGCCCAACAGGTAGCTGCGACTTTTCGTATTATTTTTATTTTTTCCTTCGTTCTTATCTTAATCGAGACGGTAAAAATAAGAGATAAAAAGTTACGACGAAGGAAAATATACGATTTGTTTCATAAGAAAAAATAATACGAGTGAAATAGTAAGAATGGAAAAATAGCAGAAGGATTTATCACATTGTATTTTTAAAGATACGTTTAAAGTGATAAAATTAATTGTTTTCTTTACTAATAATTATTTCGAACAATTCTATGAACTTTAATTCAACATAAGAATCGTATCCTCTAGATCAAAGTTAAGTCGAATGTCATAGGTCATCGATGACGCGCATAGTGCAAAACACGTTGAATGAAACATGAAAGCGAAACCTATCTAATTCGCATCTCGTGCTTCAACCTCTTCGAAGAAAGAAATATTTGTAAAAAAAAAAAAAAAAACTTAATAAAACAATCGATATCCAACCAAAAAATTCCAAACGCAAAAAAAAAAAAAAAACAAAAACAACAATCGGATCGAACCCCACTCGACAAAGAATAATCGAGCTCGTTCGCCACGAACGCGTTCCTATCCCCACCAACTAGCCGGCCGAGAGATATCCGTAACAGGAGAGTTAGTAATCCTGAAGGAGGTTCATTCAGCCGCCAGAAACAAGCCCCCTCGAGTGGCGTACCGTGGCGACTTGGCGATCCACCCCGTTCGAAAACAACGGTCACCGTTGTATCCCCCGCGAAAAAACAAGCGAGAGGCAGCCTCGTGAAACATAGCCTCTCCCGCTGCGAAACCGGGGAAAAAAAGGCGGATGTTTTCCGCGCAGCGCGCC
>NW_006263396.1:604264-607323 GCF_000469605.1 Apis dorsata
AAGCGAATAAACGAAGAAAACCAGTCGAACCGGAGAGAGACGAAGCGAACGAGGAAGGAACGAGATGGAGGGACGCGAGAGAGAGGGAGAGAGGGTGGGAGAACGGTGCAAAACGGGCAGCCAGTGAGCGAACCGAGGCGCTGTGACGACTGACCCAGTTACTCGGCGGAGGTAATGACCGATACTACACCTAACCCTCCTCCCTCTCCCCCAACCTTCCGCCCCGCCGCGCTTCAACTCTCCCCACCACTCCGCGTGGACTATACGTACACGTCGACTCGGCTCTCGGTGCATCGAGCCGCGATCTGTGCGTGTCTGCGTGCATGCCGCATACAACACACTCTCCGCGATAGGTCACGATAGGTTCAGGGATGGATTCGCTCGCCTAGGCGCCCTGATTTTCCTAACCGTGTCCCGGGCATGTTTTCCACGAGGGTTCATCCAGCTGACTCCAGGAGAGGGATCATGTTTTCAGAATTTGTTCGCTGTGTTTATATATATACGGAACAAGTGTACAATAGCGAGATTAGATTCATCCCGATGATCGAAAAGAATCGAAACGTGGAAGAGTAAGGTACGGCTGATGCACGGAATATATTTACACGATTATTTGAGAGATTTTGGTACCATGTCTGTTTACGCAGGATTTTCCGAAGGTCTCTCCCCGTTTGGAGGTCGAAATTTGTCCGACCAGTGTTTTCTGGAGCAGCGGGCGGCTCGCTCGATTTAGGTCGCTCGATCATGGGGTTGTGTACGGGCTTGAACTTGGAACGAAGTTTAAGTGTACGCTCTCCACGAGCGAATTTCAGGGATACATTGGAACCAGTTTTATTTCCACTATTGGATTCTAGAATTGCTATTGACTAACTGTTAATTCTCTTTTCTTCTTTGTAATCCTTGCCATTATCCGATGAATTTAATAAACGAGACAAGGAAAGTCGAAAGCTTTTGCTACCGTTATAAGAATTAACGGAAGCAGTGGTTAATTTTTAACGACGCGAAACGAGAAAGCTACGGATATCGCGGCGCGCTTCGCGCAACTGTTGTGCGCAACCCGCGCGTTCCACGGTTGTGAGGGGAGCGGAATTTTTAAGAATATGTAACGCGGCGGCATGAATTACCGCACCGGCAACAAGGTGTCGTGCATATTAAAGGAAGGCCAATTACTTTGGAATATAGGACGAAGTTATTGAAGTTTTTATCGTATTACGCAATGGACTTTCCTTCGCCTTCAGGAATGCTCGTTCTCTAGGTGTCCAATCCGAACCGTTTCATTCCCTATTTATGCCAGCGACTTTTTTTCTCTCTCTCTCTTCTCTATCCTCCGGCCCGACGTGCATTAATCTAATATTTCTCGGGCGTGCAAAAGAGAAGAAGTTGCATTATCTTGTTGACACGGCTCGTTCGTTCCACGCTTGTAAACACGCCGGCATATTGCATTAAAAGTTGATAACGAGCAATAACGGCGTTCTCGTACGCGTTCTACACGCCTCCCTCCTCCTCCTCGTGCTCGTGTCGATGTTCCTTCTCCTTGAACATCGCTCCTCGCCTTTCCGTTTCAAGTTATCTTCGATGACTCGACTCGCTCGATTGTCGGATTTCTCTTCGCGCCCTTCTCTCTTCCCGCACGATGAAACTATATTGCATAGCTGTATCGTTCAAAATTTTCGTTCAAAAGACACGTTCGATCGAAATCATTTCTTCGTAGGAAAAAAAAGAAAAAATAAAGAATTGAGAAGGGGGGGGGGGGGAATAAAATGAAAAAAAGAGAGAGATTAACGTACGACTCGAGCGCAAAGGACTCGAGATGATTCGCGGAGAGGGTTCACGCTGTCGAACCCTCTCTTCAGCGCAAAAGGGTCTCGTATGTATACGCTCGATGTGCACGCTCTACTTGCGAGCCGATTGACGGAGGGCACTTCTCTCTCACTTCGTGGCCCGATGGAGAAACGCGATGATGCGGATGACGGGGACTCTATACTCTCTCTCCCTCTCTCTCTCTCTCCCTCTCCGTTCGATACGATACACCTATCTCCTTCCTCGCGCAAAAAATTTCTCCGCGAGAAGATCGCTTTCGTTTTTTGTCCAAGCTTGTTCCGCCTCCAGCTATACACACGCTCGTCGACACAACACTCGTCGCGCTATACATCTTGTATGTAAATATATATATATGTACACACAGTTGTGGAGGAAACGTTAAAACTTTTAAATCTTTGTGTCTTTCTTTTATATAATAATATATTATTTTATATATATAATAATATATANTTTTTATAATTATTATTATATCATAAATACGAAATTAAAGGACGACGTGAATCACATTTTACGAAGAGGAGTCGGGGATAAAAAACGGCCATTCATAATTTTCAATCCCATCGATTCTTTCGTCGTCCAACCTCGAACCGCTTTACTTCTTACGAAATAAACGCGTAAAGGCTGGAAGAATAAATAGACAAAGTCGAGGCGTTCGCGGCCTTTCGTTTTCCTTCTGTCGGTTAAGGCCGTCGAGAGGATATTATGCAGTGATTCATAATCGCATGCGGGGGGAAAAAAAAGTCATTGCTCAGTGCAAGGTGGAGGGGAGGAGCCGGCTTCGTTCACCCGTGCATTGAAAGAAGAAAAAGAAAAAAGGAAAAAGAAAAGTCTCGTAGTCTCGATCTCGAAGGAGTATAAATTTAAAATAGGAAAATACGAATTTCTCGAGTTGAAAATATACATACACACACACCGTACGTATAACTACCCGTGGTTTCGACAATTATCGATAATGTCGAATTTTAAACGTTTTATTTCATTCGAATAATATATTGTATTCGCGATATCAATGGCTCGAGACATCAGCCGACTATATAGCCGAGCCGATAATAATAATAAACGAATAACAAAGTAATGAGCCCGAGGTAAACTTATCTTATTGTTATTAGAGCACTATCTCTAGACAGTGTCTGACGAAATATAGTCCGGATGCTTTAATCTATCACGGCTCGCGTGACGGTAAGTGGAGTTACATTAACATTATCATAGAAATTATTCCCGCGGTTGTAAACATCTTTACA
>NW_006263396.1:607438-614080 GCF_000469605.1 Apis dorsata
AATAAATATAAAAAAAGAAATAATAAAAATGAATACGTTGATCCGATCGAATCGCTACGCTCATCACCCGTTATATTTTCGACAGATTTTCGCATCGAGCACTCGAGTTAATTAGTTCGATGTGCAATATCGATAAATGCGCTCGAAAAATTCGATCCTCTTCGACGAATCGATTTAAATATCGTTTCGCGTTTCAGAAGGTCAGGGTTTTCCCGATAAATCGGCCGAAAAAATTTTTCAACCATTTGTTCCCCTTCCCCTTGAGATACAGTCGAAGATGGAAGTAGAAGAGTTCTCACGAGAGAGGGGACGGTGCCGCTACCGGTCTGTTTACTACGGTCGAAGTTTAACGAAGATCTGGGTCAAGTGATGTTTGGAATCCTTGGATTCTCTGGAGGGAACTGAAAAAGAAGGAGGAGGAAAAAAAAAAAAGGAAAAAAAAAACGTTCACCTAGCAAATAGGAGAGCTGGCCGGCTCGTAGACGAAGAGGCTCGTGTGGCCTCGTGTGCGCGCGCGTTGACCGAGGTCGATTACGTGTACACGTAATCCTCTGGTAGCGTTGAAACTTAGAATCGAGGATTCTAAATGGTCGTCTAAAGATCGTTAAGATACGGGTGGTATCTTTCCGTTTTTTTGGATTGGAGAGAAGGAGAGAGGAGGAGGAGGAGGGGGGGGGAAAAGAATCGATGGTCGCGATTCGTTTGAAAATCCAGCTGAGCGGGCTTTAATCGGTCGAACAGAAGGGAAATTGAGAGATGGAATTTCCTGTGCAGGGTGTCCCATGCAGCTGGGCAGCTCGTTGTTGCCTCGAAACGAATGAAGATTATACGACGACCTAATTTAGACGGTTGTCCCTAATACGAGGAGACCGTTCTTGACGACGATTAAAGTGAAAGCTGGGGACAAACGTAATTCATGATGCTCAGAAATAGAAACGTTTTAGCGATATCAAAGTCGTATACGTCTGTGATTCCTTCATTCCCCTATGGAAAAGTAGTTTTCGATTAAAATTAAACCTTTCGACGTTTCAAGATATCTTATCCCCCTTCTTATTACAAATTCCTTGATCTTTTATGCATAATCGAAAAAAATAATAATTATTACTTGACTTATACTTGGTACTGGTTTCTATCGCACGCGATGTTTTTCTCATAAGTATTTATATAAACCGTTCTTCGTAATTTTATTTTTTCAATTTCCTTATATATATATATATATATTTCATAAATACATCGATTCTTTACCATAAATAATTCAACGAAGTCGAATCTAATATGTCTGTTAAATTTCGACGAGAAATTTAAAAGGAAAAAAGAAAGAGAAAGATACGAAGCGCGTATGGAAATGAAAGCGGAGTACGCGGAACATCGATTAACGAGTCATCGATGCTCGAATATAAAACAAAAAATGATTATAACCGCTTGAATTTTCCACTTACATTTACCAAGTGTCTTTCTCACTCGATACGTATCACGCGAATCTTGAACGGTTTTTCATCGAATACCCCGTACAGTTACGCATCTGGAATACCAATTTCTTATTCTGAATGGAACCCCATCTCTCCGAAAGAGTTCATTCATCCCGTTTGCGGGGCGTTCATTCATCGCGGGCCGAAAGATTTCCGCGCGCAAAAATAGCGTCCGCTTACACGCAAAGATAACGTTCCCCGCGGTCTGCACTAGATCTTGAACACTTTCAATGACAAGAGGCGCGACATCGTTCCGCGAAATCGCCGCCCCTTCGTTCCCTCGGTTAAGCCTCCTCCGTGCGATAAGGAGAAGTAGGTCGTTTAAAAATTCGCCGATACCTCGGATAACTAGGTGGAAAAATGGCGGCGCGATAGCGCGCGCCTCAGGCCAAACAGGCAGTTCGCTAGGGCCAGTAAGTTTGCCTTATGTAACGCCACGAACGCCACCCGTGGCGGGACAAGCGCGAGCGTGTGTGTCAGCCTTTGTGCCATCTCTTCCTCGCCCATAATCGCCGAGGATATTTCCGTCACGCGCGCCACCGTCGACCTTCCGCCGCCAAATGCCACGCTCGCGATCCTAACCTAATCGTGGCACGCTCGTTTTCCGTAAGCGACGATCGACGAGTTATTTCGACGGAATCGGACGTGATTAAAGTAGATTAAAATCCGCGTAGTTTACTTTACGTTCGTTTCGTTCCGTTTTGTTCGAAAGCCACGTTTCAGAAGGATTGATCGTGTACTCTGTTTAGATTCAGAATTAATAACGTTGAGAATTAATAACTAGAAATAGAATCGTACGTAGATTCTCTCTGAAAGAATCTCGCGTCAAAGTGCATCGAGTGAAAGCGGTTTTCAAAATTGATTCAGTAGACTTGATACGTAGTATTAATTTTAGGGTTTTTGGTAAAATTGTACATAGTAAGTTAATTTTTTTTTTTAAATTCACGCTCAAAGTGCATTACCATCGATATTAGAAAAGATCATTGATTTTCATTGGGCGTTGTTTCCGGTTCTCCTGTGGTCGATCGAATCTCTGGTCTGGTGGTCGGTATAAACAACGGTGGAATCGTGTTCCTAGAGCAAGCTAGCTGGTCGGGTCGATGTATTCTCGGTTGTTTATTTAGGCCAGCCGAGGTGAATCGCTCGAATCGAAACTGGCATGCAGACGCACCACGCTCGCCGGAAACAGTGGCGAACAGCGACCTGCGAAAAACGCAGCCTCTCGGAAACGATAATGGATCCCGACCGTGGCCATTATCGTCGTTTAGCCAAGATCAAAGGGTTGGCCGCAGTTTTTGCTCCAGATCGTTCAACAAAAAATGAAGAGAAATTCCGTTCCTCTATTTTTCGCTTTTCATCTTTTCGGTATATTTTTTCCTTTTCCAGTCGCGACTTCCATCCCGATACGCGAAATTACTTTCATCCGACGAAAATTTTTCGCGAAAGAAGATCGAATCGAAATTATATATTCGAGAACCCGAGAATTAAAAGTAACGAGGATTTGGTATTCCTCGTTTCAAAGAAATCTTAAGAAAAAACAATCGTAAATGTCACTGTTATTAAATTCACGCATGCCTCGATCCACGATTCGTTTCTCTCGAGTTTCTCTCTAACGAGTATGTACATCAGCATAAATTAACGTTTTCTCAAGCTACCGGCGAGGAATATTATTCTATCCAATGATATTGTCAAAGTAAAAACTACTGTTACGTGTTAACGAAACGCCACGGTTCCACCTTTGACATTATTCTTTGCACAACGCTGTGGACGCGTGATACGGCCGATGCTCGGGTAAAGAGGAAGGAACGAACACGCGTGACAATGCATGTTACGTTCCCAACGGGCCGTGCGCACGAGTTTCGTGAAATTGCAGCCGGTAAGTGATTTTCTTATCGGCGTTGGATATTTTTTTTTTTTTAAACGCGCCATATTCACGAAACGGGAGGAGATGAAACGTGTGTATGTAGGTTAAAGGCTGCACGGAAAAGGTACGCTTCGTTTTCAGAAATCGCGAAACGGGATTAACGCGAGTTAACCTAGAAACTGGGAATACATTCGATCGTGATTTCGTGATATTTTTCGTTGCATGCGAAGAGAGGGTAAAACGTGTTAATAACTAATAATAATTTCTCGTTTCGTTTTGTTTCGTTGTAAGAGGTAACGTAAAGATGTCGAGTGTTTTTTTTTTTTTTTTTTTTTTACGAAATGAGATAATTTTTAAAAATGTTTCTCGCTTTATTCGCGATAAAATTGCGAAATAAATGGAACTTGTTATAAATTTTTTCTACACTTTTCATACGGATCTCGAACGTATCCAAAGGGTTTGAAATGATTATAATTTTCAAAATAAAATTTTCTATCTTCGTAGTTGCAATACTGTCGCTGTTCAAATTAATTTAAAAAAGATAATGAATTTCTATTAGAAAAAAAAAAGATGTATTAAAAAAAGTATAAAGTTTCAGAGATAATTTCACGACTCAACGAACAAAATTTTTTCGAATTTCTTCCTAATTTTTCGTTTAACAAAAATAAACAATATAATATAGTTTCTATTTTATGATTATAATTCTTTCAAACTATTCAAGAAAAATTATTTATCATCGAAATATTATTTAATCTTACGATTATTGAAAATCCTCGTTAATTTTAAAAATAAAAAGAATGAAAAATTCGATCGACTCGTTTACAATGTTACGGATAAATAGTACTTACGTCGTTCGATTTTAGTTGAAACGCAATTCGAAGAAGCAATGTTGAAAGCGAAGTGTCCGATCGCGAGTCGTACGTTTACGACGTTTCTTGGAAAATTTATAGAAAATCACGACGTTGGAATGTTTTGGATACCGGGGGGAAAAAATGCGGATTTAGAGATAGGCATCGAAGAATTATTGCAAAAATAGAATTTCTATCGGTGGAAAAATTTCGAAGATAGCATTAAATCAATGTAATTAACAACATGCAAATTTCCATCTTAAAATACCTAAAATACTTTCTTCCAGATTTATATCGCGAATTCCATTTCAAGCCTCTTTTAAAATTTTTTTTAAAAAACGAATTCTTTTTTTTCTTCTTTTACAAAATAATAAAATAATAATAAAATTGAAAACTCGTTTGTAAGATAATTCAATTCCTTTTCATTTCCTTTCATGTTGCATAGCTACGTAAGAATTCACTCCTGTTTGTGCGAAAAAGAATGCAATGTTCCAATTCTCTCGAATCGGTTAAACGAATGTCGCTGAAGGATATCGTAGTAGTACAGAATATATCTCGCCGTAATATAATCGAAATAGCAAAACATTTCTATTCTATTTATCTTCGATCCTTCTTCGATTTTGAAAACCTTCGTCAACTTAAATATTAGTTAATGAAAATTTTTAATCAATATTACTCCCCATTGATGATTATATGAAAAATACAATTGCAAGAAACGTCGGTTAGAAATCGACTATTATACCTCTATCGTTCATGTAACATTAATAGTGGAATTGAGAATCCATTGAATGACCGTAACAATCGATTCTGGTTAAATAAAAAAAAAAAAAAAAAAAAAAAAAAAAAAAGAAAGGAGAGTTTCTCTTGTTCAGGACTCGAAGCCTCTAAAAAGTCGAAAAGGATTGTCGGATGATCTTTTCTAACGGAGACGGAAAGGAAAGCTTATTGTTGTCGCGGTCTATCGCCTAGGCGGCCTATGTATTATTATTACAACCGTGTTCGAATTGGCATTAACATTCACTCGATGCACTCCCTCGCCGTCCGTCTCGCTCTCGCTCTCGATGTATAACGGGGCGCTCGCGTCATTCGCCGTTTTCGTAACGTGACTTTGTATCATGAACTTTTCGATGACGTTTGCGCAACGCTATCAGCCGGCGAGCTACAAGCTAAGCCTGCACGCTCGTACCGCTTGCAATGCACTTCTGCATTCGTTTCAACCGCGTACATACACGCGTCTTCGCGAGCGAGATAACGAGCTTCTCTCGCCGTCCCTGTTCCGCCTCGGCCGCCATGTCACAGTGGCTCTCAATCGATGCTCGCGATCGATCTCCTTGTATATCTCATTTTTCCGTGCTTTCGTGGATTCGTAAATATCGCAAGGCTCGAATATTTCTCTTCTAATATTTCTCTCTTTTCGTTGTTAAGAATTGTAGAAATACAAAGTACTCTTTTTTGTGGGTTGTAATGAGATGGGGGGGAAGATACGATTGCGTATAGACCGCTCGACTACGACTCTCGAGTCTTACCAGTGAATTCTTACTCGATTGTAGTTACTATTACGTCATTCTGACCTTTTTTGGTTGACTCGCGGAGAAGAAAATAATGGTTTGACCGGTTTCGAGTGCGGCGTTGACAACGTATTAAATTTATATATATTTGTATCTCATTGGATCCTTCGTTATTATTGTACCAGCAAATATTTTTGCATTTTTTTCTATCCTTGCGATTCACGCAATGGAACATGTGAAAAGATCGAACGTACAACGAATATTAAACGATAAATCGTGGAATAAATGTAATCGAGAGACGAGACAATTCAGGATCATGTTTTCAATAATGTTTTCAATTATTTATCTCTTTTTCTCTATTTACTCCAAGATAATTTTAACGAAGGATAATCAAACATTTTTTTTAACATTGATGATTGTATAAATAATCTCGAGTAGCACGAGCGAAACGAATATCGTATTTCCAATTTCTCCTTCTCCGCGTAAATAAGTTATCCGTCTTTAAATTCGAAAGAGAAATTTAACGAGAAACGTCTGGTAAATTATTATCTACCGAAAACGAATCTATCGCGTTTCAATAATACATTGCATATTTTATTCATTATTTCGTGGATGGTAAACGTTAAACGGTCCTGAATATTCTCAGATTCGTTTCGATCCGTTTAAAGGGTCCGTTTACAACACGCCTCGTTCGTTTGACAACATGCACCGCGCGACAAGCTCGTTATGCAACTGGTGAAACTGTTACCTGTCGATGCACGAAGAACGCTCGAGAGAATTAGATATCTCCCTTCGTCTGTCATCCTCTCCTCTCTTCTCGTTTTCCTCCATCGTTTTCTGCCAAACAAATCGTTCAATGCGAGAAAATTAATAAACGAGGAATCGAATAGGAATAACTTTTACCTCGTTCTTTCCTGCAAAAACACGAATTGGATATCTCTCTTCTTCTGCCA
>NW_006263396.1:614571-616590 GCF_000469605.1 Apis dorsata
TTAAATGTAGGATCAAAATATCGTTATTAAGAATAACTTTTACCTCGTTCTTTCCTGCAAAAACACACGAATTGGATGTCTCTTTTCTTCTGCCATCCTCGATCGTTTCTTGCAAAACAAAGAAAATTAATTAATGCAGGATCATTCAAATTATCATTATAATCGTTTAAATTAATAAATGTAGAATCAAAATATCGTCATTAAGAATAACTTTTACCTCGTTCTTTCCTGCAAAAACACGAATTGGATATCTCTCTTCTTCTGCCATCCTCGATCGTTTCTTGCAAAACAAAGAAAATTAATTAATGGAGGATCATTCAAATTATCATTATAATCGTTTAAATTAATAAATGTAGAATCAAAATATCGTCATTAAGAATAACTTTTACCTCGTTCTTTCCTGCAAAAACACGAATTGGATATCTCTCTTCTTCTGCCATCCTCGATCGTTTCTTGCAAAACAAAGAAAATTAATTAATGGAGGATCATTCAAATTATCATTATAATCATTTAAATTAATAAATGTAGAATCAAAGTATCGTCACTAAGAATAATTTTTACTAGGAATAACTCGAGAATTAGCTATCTCCTTCTTCTGTCATTCTCTCCTCTCGTTCCCTTCGATCGAATTTTTGCGAAACGAAACCACGTATCGTTCGAAGCGAGAAAATTAACAAAATTAACAAAATTAAGATGGAGGATCTCTGTTACTAGGAACAACTCTTTCCTGCAGGAATGGAATTTTTAATTAAGAAAACGATGTAACCATATCGATGTAACGATCTGCTACTAAATTATTCCATCGTTTTCTATATCTTCGAATCTTGGGACGTGTTATCACTCCCATCAACATCAACTAACATTACCCAGAAACTTTCTAGAAACTTCTAGAAACTTAACCTCGAAACCTACCTTCCGAAATAACAAATTTTCTCAGAGAGAGAGAGAGAGAGAGAGAAAGAAAGAGAACACGATTCGAAAATAAGAGGATCGAAAGAAAGATCCAGATTCCTTGAAGAGTTGTTTGAAATGAGCACCGTCAACGTTTGAACGAGAAAAAAGGAAAAAAGAAAAAAGGGGAGCGAGAGGGGAAAAAAATGTCGGCGCGGCTAAGCAAGTAGTAAGTTTGGTTTTCTTCTCTCGGGCCAGGATCTACGGCCGGTTGCAACTTTCTCGAATTAACTGGCAGCGATCTCGACTGTCTCGATTGCAAGTCGGTCGCAGCGATAGTGGTAGTTACTAGACGGTCTCTATTGCCATGTTACGCAACTAGTGAAACTAGCCGGCGGCGAACCGTTCACGAAAAATAAATCTTCCTAGGCCGATTAACGTTTCTCCCCCGACGCGTAACTCTCCTCCTCCTCCTCTCCTGAGAGATCGAGCGTTACAGTTACAGATCGCCCTCTGAAAATTCTTTCACGCGAATATTTTCAAATTATTTCGTCTTTTTTCGGATTATTTCGTCGATGAATAAATTAAGGATAAAATTAAGGGAGATACGACGAGTGTTGTTGTCTCGATCGAGGCGAGAATAATGGAATGAAATCGTTTAAGAATTTATTTGTTGTCAAACAATTTGAGTTCTTTTTATTTTTCTTCCTTTTTTTGGAAAAGTTAAAAGGTTATAGGGGGAAAATGATAAAGCAGTTTTTGTAACAAAGCGCTTAAATGATAAATTTCACGTAGATTTATATACATTTATATAAAATGAAAATTGAAAAAACGAAAATAAAGTAGGGAAAATTACTTCGACAAGTTATTTAATAATTTATAATCCAAAAGTAACTATAACTGCGAGATTATACGAAGAGGGAAGTCCAAATCGTAACACGAACCTTAAACTTCGAAATTTTAATACAATTTCTATCCAATCTTTCAATCCTTCAATCCTTGATTAAAATCCTCGATGGAAGAATCCAAAAAAAAATTTCTTAAAATTGAACTTGATCCTCTCTCTCTTTCCTCCATTCAAAAAAAAAAAATAAACAAACAAAAGAAAAAAAAAAAAAGAAAAGAAAA
>NW_006263396.1:616889-618081 GCF_000469605.1 Apis dorsata
CCGAAGCGGGAGCAGACCTGGAACAAGGTGGAGGTGCAACGTGACGGAGGGACGCGTGAGAGATGGAAAAGAAAGGGGGGAGGGGGAGGGAGGAGTAACCCTGGGGCCCGAGATTACGTCGTTTCGTGCATGCAAAAGGCGAAAGGCTGGCAGCGCGAGTGCGCGATGGCCTATTCCTCGTGTCCAGGGTTATCCGCGGTCGTTGTGTCCGAAAACTTTGGCAATAAACTTACTCTTGCTCCTCGCTGAGAGAGAGAGAGAGAGAGAGTTC
The DNA here is from genome assembly GCF_000469605.1 of Apis dorsata. Classification (NCBI taxonomy): domain Eukaryota; kingdom Metazoa; phylum Arthropoda; class Insecta; order Hymenoptera; family Apidae; genus Apis; species Apis dorsata. Next base: position 617,161 of record NW_006263396.1, read on the forward strand.
AGCCAACGGCCAACCCATCGGTGGAACCGATAGAACGACAGAACCGTGATGGAACGAGCGGAACGGCTACGCTGCCGGGATAGTTTCACTAGTTGCGTAATCCTAATAGAGTGTACTGTACAGCTCGTTGCCTGGTTGCCGCCACTGTCGCTGGCGGCCGACTTGTGAATCTTGCGCTCCGACGAACATCCCCGCTCTTCTTCTCGCTTCCACTTTCCTTCTCCCGCGTTCCGATGCGGCACGAAAAAGTCGTGAACGAAACGCTGTGCTTTGCTAACGGTCGATCGAGTGGATCGAGTCGTGATTAAAAACGCTCGACCAATTCTTTCTATCCTATTTTATTTGTCATTGTTGATCGACGAGAGAGAAGAGGAGATGAGATAATAATTCGTGTACATACATTTAGAAATCTAGCAGAGGGAACGAGTTTTATTATAGACGAATATTATTTAACGAGTTTCAAGTTCTACGAGCAGTTCTGAATACCTACCTGTTGACGATTTTACGGATCATTACGGACAGTTTAATAGAAAATAGTTTTAGAGAGAGAGAGAGAGGTTGATTGAAAAATTAATTAGCCCGATATAGAAAATGTTTCGATCAAAGCAGGTAAAATTTTATTATAAATATGATACAGCAGTTCGAATTAACCTCGTTCCGCGAGATAATAAAATTATTATCCAATTAACTTTCTTATCTCAATCTCGAATCTATGGAAATGGGACACCGTGTATATTGCTAATCACCGAGAAAAAGATACGTCCTATTTTGGTAGCGGCCGACTCGCGAGCTCTTTGCGCCACATATTTTATTATACGCCGCGCGATGATTCAAACGGAATGGAGTAGGCGTATCCTACAAGAGCGGAGGCGAGAGAGAGGCCTCGTCGAAGGAAGCGGGGCGAAACCGCGAGCTTCTCGC
>NW_006263396.1:618294-629883 GCF_000469605.1 Apis dorsata
GTTTTAAAGGACGAGAGGAAGAAAGAAAGAAAGAAAGAAAGAAAGAAAGAAAGAAGGATCTGAGAGTTTCAGGTGAAAAGACTCGTCGCGTCGCTTTTCGTTTCCTGTTGCGCAACACGATTAGCCGCTTATTTAATACCGACCGTGGTAATAGAAGCGCGCTGTCTGGGAAGAGAGTCGAAGAGGGGAAACGCGAAAGCGAAAGCCCCCGAACTGTGGAAAGCTCCGCCCGAAACGATCGCCCCGATTGAACGGTGGACGTTTCACGCGGCGACTTATTAGCGCGATCGACGAATGTTGGAAATTGAGATTATTACTTCTAACAGGAATCTAGAAGGAATCGATATCGAGGTTAAAAGATCTTTATCGTTTTTTTCGAAACGAAGAATTCATCGATTTCTCTCGTTTCGAACAACTTTCAAGGATCGTGTATATATTTATAAAAAAGAAAATATTAATCTGTTCGATGAAATTATTGATTCAATTGAAATTATTGAAAATTGAATTTCAACGATAATACGAATCTGGATAATTGGAATAATCAATCGTAGATATTGATGCTGAAAAATTTCGAGGAAAAAAAATGTTAAATTTACTCCAATAAATGTTACAGCGAATTGAAAAAATTTTTAATCGTTTAATATTTAATGATAAATCGGTAATTAATGAATATCTTAAAATAATAGCAATCATTTAAAACCTTTAATTTCTATTCTGTACACCAGTAATTATTATTACTCGAGTAAAATATGCTCGTGTATCAATATCTAATCCAACAATAAACATATGATGAACTGAAACAATAAAACGAGATGCACATTTGACCAATGTTGATTTCAATTGCAACGAACCGAACGGACAATGCGCTTCGTTAAATCCTTTGAAAGGCGGCGAAAGCCTCTCAAATAGAGAGGGAATCGCGACAATTGAGAGCCACTGTTTGGGCCGAATAAATTCCCGTGCGCGTCATTAGGGTAGATCGAACGGAAGAGGAGGCAGAGAGAGAGGAGAAAGAGAGAGAGAAAGAAGGAGAGAGGGAGAGGGAGAATGGCCGGAGCGTAGGCAAGGCAGCGAGCAGAAGGTCTCGAGCCGCGAGGTTCAGGTCTTTCGCATAGGTCACTTCCTCGTGCATAACCCAATTAAACCGATTATTTAACGCTCTGCCTACCTCCACTTTTCTTCCTCTCTTTCTCTTTCTCTCTCTCTCTCTCTGCTTTCGCGATCACCTTCTCACCTACTTTCCCACCTACTTTCGAATAAGAGTGGCCGAGCAACCGTAGTAGTGTAGTTCTAGGTAGAGGGAAGGCCAGGGTGGACGGACACTTATTTCTACCAACTGGATAAAGATAGACACAACAGCGTTCCTTAAATTTTCTTTTCTATACGCGAACGCATAGATTTCGATCCTCCTACTTGCATCATTACAACACAGAATTGTTTCTATTTCTTTTTTCTCCGATTTCGAGATTACAATTACAATGATAACTAAAATTAAAAATCAAATATCAAATGTCTTTCTTCTTATTATTCAGAGAAAAATAATTAGTTAAAAATTTTCGAACAAAGTTATTTTAATTAAAATAACATTTATTGTGTAGCTATTATATTTGATCCATTTTTCGTGTAATACCATTACAATTATTTACGATTATTATTATATTTTGAACGATAAATTATTGAACGTAACTTGTTAATTTTTTAACCTGTACGATCATTTTCGAAACTTTCGCGAGAATACGAAAAGATAGAGGCAAAAGTTTTGCAAACCACGATCGTCCTTGAACAGGGTGTTGAACGGTGTTGAATGCGCGATCGAAAAATCTCGACACGAGTCGAACACGGTGTTTACGTAAGCCGCGTCTCTCTCCGCCGTTTCCTAGTTCGATCGTGGAATCGCAGACCGGTCTATGCATTCAGGAAGCGAGTCGGACGCTTAAGTGAAAGTCGTTAAAGCAACCGTTGCCGCGAAACAAGCGCGGCTGGAGAGGGGGGTGCGCGCGCCTATATCACACGCTTCCTTTCGTACCTCCTCTGATCCTGTGAACCGAGTAAGAATAAACGTCGTACACGCGAAATAATCTGTCCTCCGTTCGATTATAAAATTCGAGTATAAAAGAATCTCGTTCGCTCAATATTGATGCTTGTTTTATTCAAATTATTGTATTATAACATGAACTCCTGTTAATTGGAAAATTCACGAATAGCGAAAGGATCAGGATTTCACGTAATAAATATATTATTACGTGAACGTTTTACGTGTTTATCTGTTAAAATGGACATATTCGGATTTTCCATTGCTTAAAGGAAAATATTTAAGTATTAAATTTGCAAATCTTTCTTTTAATCGAACGTAAAGTTGTAAACGTAAGAAGGAGTCAAGATTTCGTTTCGATCAAATTCGAGCGTAACTATAACGCGATAAATTTGAAAATAAGTTACATAAAACGGGGCACTTTATTTTCCATTAGAGATTTATTCCCCGGATGATGTAACGAAAAACGCGCGTAAAATAAGCGCGTCGTTGCATCACTCGTTTCAACGGATGCGCGAATTGTAACGCTGGTTGTTAATCAGTTGACGAGTAGCACGGAAATCGATATTGCAACGTGGGCTTGACAACGTCCCGAGTATACAAGCTTACAAGTTTCTGCTCTAAATCTGAATGGATTAATACGTGGAATAAAATTGTCTCCATTTTACTTCTCGTAATTCGTTCAATAAATTAAATATCATTTAAATTTTATTTTTAAATCTGTAACCAATAACGCCTTTCTCCCATTACTAATTTTAAACGGCTCGTTTTCAACAAACGAAAAAACGATGCTTCGTAATCGAGCGTCACCTTCGCACCTTTCTCTAAACGAACGATAATAAAATCGAAGAAGCGAAAGTTTTAGCATAATTCTTCTACAAGCATCGATGCAAAATTCTAACATGTCAACAAGCCAAACGTATACGAGTTACGACGATAAATTGCGTAACCGATACTCGTAAGGTATAAATTTTCCAACTTGTTGATCGACGATATTCAAATAGAGATGAGAACCGCTGGTGAGGAGAGAGCGATCGGTCTCCGCGAGGCACTTTCGTCGTCGAACCCTGACACGCGTGCACGTTGTATAACCGCATAAGGAGCACGGATAATAGTGCGTGCACGCGTATCGCATTATTCGCACCGTTTCAAGTCCAGCCCGTTCGGCTGCCCATTGTCAAGTTTAAGCGCCAAATTGCCCGAGGCCGATGCCCACTTCGATATCGAAATCGCTCCGCCGAAATCGCGAATACTACACTTCCGCCGCCATTGCACAAGTTTCGCCACGATACGATTACGATTCACGAGACGGATGATTAAAATTTATGATATATCCTTGGGGGGAGTATATAAATATATATATATATATAAACGATTTTGCTTATTAATATTAATTAATGGTTATGTAAAACTGACCATCATTGATTGTTGGAATATTTGGAATGAAAAAGTCAAGGACGTTGAGACGAATTCTCAATTCTCGCCAGCTTTTACATTTAAATCGAGGCCCGCACATGGTACGCTTTTTTTAGCATTGCAATCACTTTTATTCGTATAAATAATAATAATATACGAGGCGATACAGTTTGTGATCAATTTTAACGAATTTTATCTTCCTTCCTTTCACGTTTTATTCTGCGTTCTATCCAAAAATGGAGAACAATCATCGGTCCACGATTCTTCTCTCGATAACTCGTAACCCTAGTGAACCTAACCTGGTGAAAGTAACACACGTGTTTAATTCTATTTTAAAATGTACAAACGACTCTTCCACTTTATTATCTTTCTCGATTCATGATCCCAAATATATCTGTCTATTTTTTGTTTACATTTAAACAATTTTATTTGTATCAGTTATGGGCAAAATTTACAAATAAACAAATAATTTATTGTTCAAAATATAATAATAATATTTGCTCTTAATCGTAATAGGCTACGAATAAATATTATTCAAGCATTTTTAATAAGTATAATTACTTAAAGTAACTTTATTTTTCAACAAGGAAAAATGCAACAGTTACCCGATCCTTCAATACAATACTTCACCATCCAAGCAAAATATACACACACATACACGCGCAATTCTCCAAGCCAATCCACGGAACCGGAAATTTCAGATCCCTCTATTTCGCCTCTCTCGCGACCCCCTTCCCGTCATCCCTTGTTCGTCCGTTAGAATTCGAAAAAAAAACGTGTATCGCCACGGCGGATATAGTTGCGTCTACGACGAATGGACGAGGCGAAAGCGAGAGCCTCCGCTCGAGTCGGACAGAGAAAGGTGGCGGCGGAGAGACGGAGAAAGAAGGAGGGAAGGTGACCTAGGTATGGAAGTGTAGGTGCAGCTCTATTCCGTAGGTGGTGTAGGTAGCGAGGATCGTGGAGGTGGGGGTGAAGAGGATGGGGGAGCGGGGAAGGGGCGAGAGAAGCTCGCAGGGGTTTATAGATAGCAGCGCATGGCCTAGAAACCGTGCCGCCTGGTGTTTTTGACCCTTCGCCTAGCTACCGCTTCTGGGCCATTGCAACACGGCATGCTCATGCTCGTTAAGCCGCGTCCACAACGCCCAGCCCTGCGAAGCCAGCGATGGATAAAATTCAATAGTTCGAACTTACGAATAAATTTGTTATATCTATTGTTATTTCGAAACGTAATAATAATAATAATAGTAATAATAATCGGAAATAAAACAATGGCCGTGATTTTATACGAAAAACGGATCAATTTGGCTAAATAACGAATAAGTATTCGTTCGAGCATTTTAATTAAAGTAACTTTATTTTTAACTAGTCACTTTTTCAATGGCCAACTCTGAAACATCGTCTCGAGCGGGAATGTCGGAGAGGGGGAAGCTAGGATTGGTTCGTGAAATTGAAAGTGAAACGAGATACGCGCATCGATACGCGGTTTAACCCTTTAGAAGAATTATACGATCCATGTTTTTGTTTTTTCGATTCCACCTGTGGAAAAGCGGTTCTCTCCGCAGCAAGTTGTTGATATAATGTATTTTTTGCCATCTTTGTCCCCCAGCTTGGCGAACATTACTTTCACCACAACGAGAAGGTGAATTATATATATATATATATGTATATACGCGAGAATATAATTTTCCTTTTGAACGTTCATTGGCACGAGAAGAGAGAAAAGAAGTTGAAATTGAGAAATTTTCAAGGATATAGAATCGAGTATACGTTACATTGTTCGGTGTTTCTCACCCTCTTCTCCGGCTAGCTACTTCTAGGCCATTGCAACATGTCGCGGGTACCTGTTAAGTGATATCCACGCTGCGACATACCTGTGTCGCAATCCTCTCGCTTCGTTCTGCACGCGAATTTTCATTGAGCCACGATTGTCTGTCGAGAGATATGGAGAGAAAGAAAAAAAAAAAAAAGAAAAAAATTGGAAAAAAGAGATCCTCCCCAGATGGAATAAATCCGAGGGGCAAAGAGGGGAAACGAGGACAGGTCTGTTTCGAATCGAATGTGTGCGGTTGGGAGCACAGCCGAAGGTTGGACGCGTTTGAAAATCGACGTCGATCGGAAACCTATAATATCCTTTTCGCATTTTCTGCCTCATGGAATTCGACGCGTTTGAAATTCACCCGATACCGCTTGTACTCATCTCGATCCGTGAAAATTAAAAACTCTGCGCCGCTGGTTTCGTAAGAGAGAGCGATAATTGCTTCGATTTAATAACACGGATATTCTCTCCCAAGAAATTCCCTTAAAATTCTTCCAAATAACTTCCTATCTTCCGCTACAATTAGAGCGATATAATCTACACGTACACGTATATATACTTGGTAATTTTATTCACGCACGCGAGCGAACATTCCATTAGTCTCAAAGTTTAAACTCTTATTATCGAACTCGTTTAACTGCACGGCTATAGACACGTACTGTTCATTGGTGAAAAGAAGTCACGCGGGACAGGGAGACAGGGGCAAGAGGGGTCCTTCGCTAGGACCATCTATCCCCACTTCACACGCTTTGTTGACAATCCTGACACCGCACGCTGCATACTACCAGAAGAGCTATAGTTTGAATATTCAAAATCGATAATCATCTAAGACTGGAAGCTGAAACGTTCTCGAAATTATTAATTATTTTGATAATATCTTTCGTTTATTCTTATACATACAATTATTATCTTAATTATTCGAATACGAAATTACATTTATAAATTAAACTATCATAAACTATTATAAATCGTAATTAGTCTACACGTATATCTGAATTCTATGCCTATATTAATGAGTCGAGGTTTGGATACATCGATACATTAAATTATCATTTTATTGTCTCTCTCTCTCTATCATAATCGGATTATGTATACAAATGAAAATAGACATATTGACATTCTTCGATATTAACCAATCAGATTCGTATTCCTTCCGCCAGATTTCTTTCCACCTGTATTCATATCCATCACGATTTATTTCCAAAACAAATTTACTGTGAAACTGTGAAAAGTAGCGGAATCGGGATGTCGAAATATTCAAAGCGAATCGTGCGAAAAATAATAATAATAATAATAATAATACGAAATCCGAAGGCATGATATATCGATGTTGTCTCGGATTGCTTTTGATTAGCCACGTCCACACGGATGGATCCCACCCCGTAAAACTGACTTGGTCGGTGTGCGACCTCCTTATCGACCGTGGTTTCGACCTCGCGCGCGGTTATCGCTTCCGGGTCGTTGCTTCGTGACGGGTCATTTTAAGCGAGGTTCACAACGTTCACATCACTTTCGAGGATCGATTAACCGTGAATCCAAGTGTCTTATGCGCTTTGCATTTTGCAAAGCGTTGCGTGAAAAAGTATACGCGTTCGATCAATGGATGGATCGATAATTAACATAACGAAGGAAAATAGAAAATTTATTCGTTTCCTCGGTATCTCTTTCCCAGTTTGTTGTAGAAAGGACGAATGTCGTTTTGGCACACCGTGTATAGCGAGTACGTGATTGGAAGTAAAGGCGAGTTTGCAACCGCGCGTGTATGAGTGACGTAAGAAACTTTCGCTCACCTCTACCGGTTTACCAGCCGTCGTACTACCTTGCACTTGCATTCGCGGCTATGCAACGCACGAATAAGAGTGCACGCCGAGATATGCACCGTGCAACCGAGTCCATGACTCGGTAATTCGCGCGGACAAGTCAGGGCCACCGCTCGTTAACGGCACCACGATTGATAATGACACCGAGAGCCATCTTCCGAAACCGTTTTAGGCTCTCAATGGGCCTATATTGGCATTCAGAGAGTGAAACAGTTGAGTTGCGTTCTAACGATGACCAAAAAGTTCGAGAAATGGACAAAAAGATTAATAAATCCGCATCTTTTCTTTTCTAAATTAAAATAAAATTTTTCGTTGCAATTCGAATCAATCGATATTTCTTAGGGCAATTAGTTCTTCTAGTGTTTCACGATGTTTTCGAGAAAATGAATTTAGAATAATCGAGATCAAGCATTATCAACGGATTTAGTAAAATTAAACTTTTCAAGTTTTTTTTTTGAAAAAAAATGATAGAATTCTTTGGAACAATAATCGTTTCGTTCGTTTCTTTTTATCTCGAAAACCAGAAATTTACCACGTTCTAACGCGGCACGTGGTAAAACATGGAACACATGTGTTCCATATACGTGCGAAGCAAATTATTCTTTGGCGTTGTTTTAACGACGACCCCGTATGCTTGTCACGCGTTTCAGCATGTAAGTACGGACGGTAGTATGACTGAGAATGGCGGCCTACGAAGCGCAGCGAAAGTGAGGGCACACCAGACTTTTTGCTACCGGTACGCGTCGCACCGGCATCGTGTTAGAAATCGCCACGAATTTCCCGCCTCCTGTCGGCTACCACTCGCTTAGGATAGAATAAGATTTTCGAATAAAATTCTCGAACGGTACAAAAGTTTCGTATTTGTGTTCTTGTTCTGTATCTCTGTGAACAAAAGCGGTTAATCGAGTGTCTGCTATCTTTATCGGTCGAACTACGTATCAGTTCCTCCATTTCCTGCGCCTAGAACGTTCCATTCTGCGCATCGTTTCGCATGTGATTCTCTAACTTTTCTAATTTACGATATCGTACTATCTCGCGCCATTTTGCATTAACGTCCGCTTATTCGTTTCAAACGTGTTCGTAGATATATAAATTCGTTCGGTTATATCTCTCTCTATCGTACGTGAAAAGTGGCATTTGCTTTACGTGAAAATTTTTAGGTTATAAACCGAAAGGCAATAATAAACGAACGAAACATATCTGAAAGGATATTAAAAAATATTCGAGGGGAGATATTATTTTACGATACAAGAGTGAATTCGATACGAATCGTTGGTTGTTTGTCAAAGGATACCGATTAGAAACGAAAGTGAGTGGAAGGATCGCCATGCGTCACGGTGCATCGCTTTGCTCGGCTGGTTAGAAACTTGCATCGCAGCTTTCCTCTTCCTGCCTATTCTTTGCAAATCGAATAAACACGTGTATACGAAGTTTACATTTCTGCACAAATGATTCTCTTCGAATGAATGGAATTCCGATTTAATAACTCGAAGACTTCCTCGATCATCGGGCGAATTCATTTCCTACTTCGAATTGGAAACCTTGAAACGAAATCAGCATATATATTTTTTTTCAACACTGACGTAAGCATCGTGAATCTTGATATTTATCACCGAATCTTTTTAAAATTGGCAAAAAGGAAGTAGTTAAAATTTCGTCGAATATTATTATCCGTATATATAATTTTTTTTTTTCCTCCTCTTCTTTTACGATCAGGAGATACTAATTATTATTCTCGAGAGAGAAAAATGAGATTGTAGATTAACAAGTTTCCTGAATATCCATCCTGCTTCTAATTTTTGAAAGGTTACCATACTCTCGAAAAATATCTCGAAAATCGTTGACAAAATTATTATACTCTTATCTCTTCGTAACGATCAATTCCTTCGAGTTAATACCACAATTATTTACATATTCACAATCAAATAGAGAAAAAAAAAAATCATCGATTAATAAACGAACGCATATAGCAGCATGTTTAATATAAAAATCCTCAAATAACCTCAAAATTAAATGATCCTACTTGCACACCAATCGAACAAATCGTATCGCGATTTTTCTTCTAAATCTATTCTATTTCTCTGACGATACGAACCGTGAAAGAAGCGTCTGTTTCGAGGTGTCTCGTTCACGTGGAGCCAAGAAAAAAGGAATTCCATTCGATCGCCGTAAATGGAGCGAGCGCTCGTAATTGACGCCATAGCAGGGCTGCTCTCCACGAGGAGCGAATGAAGCTATTAGACTCGTTCGCTTCTTTTTCTCTCCCCTTACTCTCGTCCTGTCTCGCGACGTCTTCCATGTTAACGGGCTACCTAACCTATACGGTTGCGCGAACGCAAAATATGTCGGTCGCAACTTTCTCTTCGCCCAGCGGTTCTCAGATACACTTCCTGCTTTCGATGCTCGTGTCTTTCGCGTTTTGCTCGTTCGAAAACGCTTTCGACAAGTTTTTCGCCATTTTTATTCCCGAAACTGTATTCGAAGCTCGAGTTAAAGGTGAAGTTAACGGTCTCTGTCTTGGGTTTTCACTTTATCTCTCTCTTTTTAAATAGTATGTCGTTCACTGCTGAAGGAAAGAAGTTTCGCGGGACGGCACAGGGGCAAGAGAGGGATCCTTCGTTCGGACCGCCTATCTCGCACGCTTTGTTGACAATTCACTCGCTATACATAACAGTAGAAGAATTATAATTTGAATATTCAAAATCTAATAATATTCAAAATATTTTCGAAACTATTGATTATTTTGATAGTATGTCTAGCTTATTCGTATACAATTATTATCCTAATTATTCGAATATAAATTAAACTTTACAAATCTTTACAAATCGCAATTAGACGCATATTATGAGAAATAAAATTTTTATATTATATCGATATACGTTAGAATTCTATACTTAAACTAACGCATCGAGGTTTGGATACAGATCGTTATTTCACTATTCATACGTGAAAATAGGTGTTTTCTTCCAAATTAATCGATCAAACCCGCATTCCTTCCTCGAGATTTCTTTCCACTCCAGCGAACATCGTGTATGTTTTACAGAAAAGTTGATAATTTCGATCTCTGCGATATCAAGAAGTGACGAGGTTGAATGTATCGAAACACGAGGAGATATCAGTATTTTAGGAAATGGAAGGCAAAACACGGCGCGGCTAGCTGGAAGCGAACTCTCTCCTCGATACTAGGAACAGCTTTTCCAATCCCAAGCCGTGGAGAGCCGTGCAGATAGCCGAGGTCTTGCGCCCGTTTACGTAATGGTAGAAACATCATCGTTAGTCGCAAGACGGTATAACGTTGAGTGCGTTAACCCCGTGAAGCCGAACACGGCTTTCTCCGGTTGCCGAGCGTTTCTCCCTCCTTCCAACTTTCCTCCGGGCCAGCCTCCGTTAAACTCACCTTCCCTCTAACTCTCTTCCTGTCAGCGCGCTCCTCTGTATATTTTTTACCCCCTCCCCCTTCTTTCTTTTGCTATTTTTTTAATTCTTGAATCTTGAACTCTCTGGAAATGATAAGTCTGAGACGTGGTAACTCGTGTCCCCATCCTAATTTTCCTACTTTATTCGATTATCTCTGGCCCGTTACTGAAACAAGTTTAAGGAACGATTTTTTCTAATTTTCGAAACATTTTGGTAATTCATCGATTGGATTGGAAACTTGTTTTTCATGCATCATTTTAATTAGTCTCGGAATACGCACATAGAAACGAAATGAAAATTTATAAAGTACTGTTTACTGCGGAACGGCACAAGGACAAGAGAGGTCGCTAGGACCGTTTATCCCCACTTCAGACGCTTTGTTGACAATCCTGACACCATATTCTGTATACTAGTAAAAGAAACATAACTTGAATATATTCAAAATCGATAATCATCTAAGAAGCTGAAATATTTTCTAATTAATTACTTTGATTATACTTTGATATTAGTTTATATATACAATTATTATTTTAACTTACTCATAGAATACAAGATTGCATTTATAAATTAAACTTGTATCGTTACAAATCGTAATTAACCTAGATTTATGGGAAGATAAAAAAATTTTTTACATTACATCGATAGAATTCTTTGGATTCTTAATCGTAGTTTTAATATATGTAAAAATAGGTCAAAAATTCTCTTCCATATTAACCGACCAGACCCCTCGTTCCTTCCACCAATACGTTACAAGTCGAATCGAACTTTCAAAAAATTTAAAAAATGGATATTTGTACATTCGTATCGCGAAACGGAGAGTAAGAAGAATCGGCGGAGGATTTTCGCGTTGCGTTCATCATCCGTTCACCGAATTTCCAACGGTCGGGCGCAGGAAAGAAGGTGGAACGCACGCGTGTTCCGTGCGTTCCACGGAACAGGAAGAGAGAAGGAGGATGAGGAATGAGGGAGGGGAGAGGGAGAGGATGCAGTGGGAAGGAGGGGAAGGGCGCCCTTGCCCTTGGCATTGCCGCTCGATACGAATAGCGAGGGCTGTCGAAAACGGTGCCGGTGGCGATTTAACCGTG
>NW_006263396.1:629959-630383 GCF_000469605.1 Apis dorsata
GTAAGCCTGGCGCACCAACCGACCCGAGGGGGGACACCAATTTCCTCTCTTCTCTCGTTTCCTCTCTCATACTTTTCTCCCTCTAAAGGAAGGGCTACCATCGCGTCATCGTCATTCCACTTTCGTTCAAGATATCTCGGACGGATATTTTTTCGACGATGAATTCCATTTTATAAATATTTATAAATATCGAACGATCGTGAATAAAAAAAAAACGAGATTAAACTCGAATTATTCAACGATTATTGCCATTTTAATTCGATCGTCGAATTTTTCCTAGCAATATATAATCACGCTTTTTTTTCTCGAGAAGATCGTGTCCCAGAAGAATTTCGGGGAAGGGAAGCATGCGTCATATACGCATGCCCTCGCCCTTGCCCTTGGTCGATACTCATCCCCCCGATGGCCGGCTGCTTTTTTCCGG
>NW_006263396.1:632769-636486 GCF_000469605.1 Apis dorsata
CTCTTTCGCTCGCCTCTCCTTCATCGTCGCGGCCACCGAAGAGGATCAATACGGACCACGTGGTGTGTAGCGGCAACGCCACAGAGAACGACCGACCTAAACCCTCGTGCATGCAACAACCTAACCAACCATCCGCTATATATATATATATATTTTTCCTTCCCACTTTTTCATCCTCGCCCCAACGTCATTTTCGACGTTTCTTTCTCCTCAAGGAAATATTACTCTCTATTCCTGGAGGAAGGAGACTAGATTTCGAATCATCCTCGATGCTTTTTCCTGATTGATTTTAACGTAACGTAAACGTCGATACGATAGATTTGGTCGAATTATTTAATTTAGAATCGAATTCGGATTTCATTATTCATCATCAGTTTTCTCTGATATAGGAGACGATAACTTGTGAATATCCACAAGGATCATTGTCCTTCGTGTGATGATTATTTTCCACGGGGAAATGCGTTTTCGATCGGATCGGCGGGAGAAGCGGTTATCTTGTAATAAAAAACGGTTTCACGGAGTCGAGCGGCGGATCCTATTTTTGGTCAGCTATCGATCGCGTTACCCTATTCGTGCACCCGATTCACCTTAATACCCACGTCAGTTTGCCGGCCAGGGAACGGCCTTTATCTTTCTAGGACACCGAGTCATCGGCGCGCAGAGGCACCGATCTGCATCGATGATCTTATGACCTCGAACGAGTCATAATCGGAGGGAAGAGGTGGGGGGAGGAGGAGGAGGNTCGGTAATTGAATTTTTTTTCTCTATATATATAATACGCAAGACAGTAAAGAGGAAAACTCTTGGAATCCATCCATTACAATGATCATCGTCAACCGTTTTAGATCGAGCTGTAAAGAAGACATCGAGAAATCTTCGAGTTGAATTAAAAAAAAAAAAAAAAAAAGAAAAAAAGAATCAGGAAGAGAAAAACGGGGTCTTGGGCGCAGCGTTCGTTAAAACGCTCGAAACACGAGTTATGCGCCTAGTCATCTCTCTCTTAACGGGGCGCAGGCAGCGAGAAGAACACAAACACGAGGAGAAGAGAAAGAGGGTGTAAAGCCTACCCTTGTAGATCGCTTTGAAGGAGGGTTGCTATTACGGATGGTTTCATACATTGCACACCCCTGACTTCGAGTCTAGGTCGGTCATTCACCCCGGCGCAACCCCTACTCCCTCCGCCCTTCTCCCCCCATCGCCCCTCCCTCGCCTTTCCACCCCTCGGTGACGTCATTCCCCACCGTCCAAACCCTCCCTCCCTCCATATATATATATATATATATATATACGTATATATCATGGGAAACGCTCGCTCCAAGGGGGCACGAGGGAGGAGGGAGGGAAGAGAGGGAACGGTCGACAGTGGCGTAGGCCGAGGGGATGCGCGATGCCGATTTAAAAAATTCAACCGTCGATGGGGAATCGAGGAGGAATAATATATGATGAGTTGTGTTACGCGAGCGAATGATCGAGGTGTTTAATAAAATCGTGGTTAGATAGAAGCTGGATGAATTCGTTGAACAGAGAGACGAATGATAAAGAAATTTCGAAAAAGAAAATTTCCTCTATATATATATAAATTTCCAAAGATTCGTTGGAAATATTCTCGATGGAGGGGAAATGGATAAAAATATGTGACTCTCTGGATGAAAACATACAGAGATATCCCCAAATTCCAAAATTCTCGACGAAGTGATTCGACGAATACGAAGTTAATACGAGTTTGTCAATCGTGAAAGGATCCGAATTTCACTTCTCCTAAAATAATAATCGTGCATTTCGACTTTCGATTTCTTAATTACCGGGTAGTAAATCTCGCTTATTACTTATCTTCTTACTTACCGAGCTCAGTTGACCACTACTGAGCGAGGAAACAGTCTAGGTAGAGATACGCGCCATTTTTCTTTTCTCGAATTATCATTCGATTACATTAAAATAAATTAAAATTTTCTTAACCAGTTCTTGTCCAACACTTGTCCTTATCAATTTCGTTACTTGCTGCCGCAGACTCTGTTTACTCTCCATTTACTCTTCTTAGACGTGGAACGCTTCTCTGCTTAGTTTGGCGTGCTTTGGTGAAGGAGAAAAGAGAATACGGGAATAGGTGCGCGTACGGGGAAATGTTAGACGTTTGGTGACGTAACAGGTCTCGTCGCCGCGCTGGTTCCACGCGAGGGAAAGGAAATTATTGGAAATTTAGTTAGTAGCCGGCTGGCTTACATAACGCCTAGCGCCTGTTCGCGGGACGTAATTCCAATCAATAAGCAAACTTGAACGTAGAAGTAGAAATAGCGGCCGAGGCTTAATTGTGTCGCGTGACTCCTCGCTTAGTCGCGAATCGAGACAGATCTTCACAGGTTCGCAACCCGTTTCAGTTTTATTAATTTGTTATTCTTCTTTTTTTTTTTATATAATTTTTTTTTGTAATAGAAAATTCTAGTTCGTTTAAGTAAATGAATGTTACTTATTGGCGAAAAATTTTTTTTATTATTCCATAAATGCAGCAAAATTTTTAAATATTTTAATTCATTAATTTATTATTCTTTTTTTTGGGTAATAGAAAATAGTTTGTATAAATAAATGGATGTTATGGCGACTTAAAAAATATTTTTTATATTCTATAAATGGGGGGCTAAGTCACAGCGAAGTTTTTTTATGTATTCTGATTTTTCAATATTGGGTTTAATTCTGCGTACGGAGAAATAACTCGTATTCCTTTGCACTCATGATGCAACTCGAGAGGTGACTCGCATTTGGATTCGAATGGCGACAATATTTATTTACGTTTGGTTTTTTTAGAATATCGCTTCGTGAATAGATTGTTCTTTTTTTATATGAAATGTAGAATAATATATTGTCAAATGGCTAGATTTTCTCAAAGATATCTCAAATTAGATCCACTGCATCTTCGGCGTTAGTCCGAGTTTGACCGAATCAATATTCTCAAAATTTTTTGAGTTTTGTAAACATAAAATATGATAATTGAATAGTTTCTCGTTATCGAACAACGAAATTGCTTCAATTCGTAAAAAAATTGAGATGAAATTAGAGAAGGAGAAAAATAAGAATAAACACGTGAATATGAGAACACGTTACGTTAACAGGAGTTAAGAAGGATTATAAGAATTTCTAAACGAAAGACATTTCACCTGATGCATTTTGCCAATCACTTTAAAAAAATATCGCACAAGAAAATTAACAATAATACAGAGTTTAATATTTCTTTCTTTACACCCAAAGATACATTAAAAAATATTAAAATATAAAACTTCCACACAAGTAATTAATTTGCATGTAAAATTTCATTTCGAATTAGCCGAGAAGAAATTCATCGAGTTATACCACGTAACTCGAGGTAATTCTATTTTTTTCTATTATTACCATTATTATTATTATTCTCACTCTCGTCGATGATTTCCTAATAAATTACGTAATACAATAAATCTGTCATCCGCCCATGTTAAATCGTACGATCGAACGGTATACATACATGTATATGTAATACTCGCACGCGTCGTTTCATCGCGAGTATCGCACGGGACCGGTATTGACTCATAAGCGGTGGGTAGATGTACCATTATCTATCACGGACGACACGGACGACGTTGTACCGGTTAGCCGGTTGGCAACGAAGAAACAGAACCGAGGAGAGAGAGAAAGTTAGAGAAGCGGCCGTTGCACGGGATGCGGCGTACGCGAGGGGCAAGTGCGAGGAGC
>NW_006263396.1:636937-640873 GCF_000469605.1 Apis dorsata
TATCGCGATTTCGAAAATCGATTGCGAATACTTTTGCGCTTCCGCGTGGCGGGATCGTGTTCCAACGATTCGTTTCGTGTTTCTGCCCGGACCCGATCTCTCTCTCTCTCTCTCTCTCTCTCTTTCGCTCGCTCGGCCAATCGCCGCAGAGAGAATCGTGAGATTTTTGTAGATCAGATTTGAACGTATCATCACTTTCCCTCCTCGAGAAGAATACGCAGAACTTTGTTCTTCTTTATTCGAGAATATATATATAATTATAACTTGTTCGAATTATTCTAATCTCGGAACTATGTCAGATATAATTTCAGATATAAACTACATTATTATCATAAGCTTTTTTCAAATTACACCTGCGATCGTGTGAATTCTGTGATAGCACGAAAAATATCGATCAAATGTAACTTTGGAACGAAAAAGAGGAGCAATTAAATTAAATTCGTAAATTCGTATCGCGAAGCCGCGAACATCGAATTCGATTGGCTCGATGCATCGAGAGAGAGACAGATAGAGAGAGAATGGAGCTCGGACGATTTTTTCGCGGATGAAAAGTCAGAAGAAGGATGAGAGGCACTGGCCGAGCAAGGCTGCACAAGGGAGCGCAAAAGGTGAATGCATCCGCGCTTCCTACATTTACGCAATCGATTCCTCGAACCGTGGTTCGCACGAAGGAATGGACGCGTTCACCCGTTCACAGATCTCTCTCTCTTTCTCTCTCTCTCTCTCGATATCGTGTGAACACGAACGTGAAAATAATCGTTTCTCATGGTATTCGCGAAACGCAACCCTCGTCTCATTCACTGGGGCCGAGACAATGAGCGTGAACGAAAAAGGGAATTCTTAGTCGATGGTGGGTAAATAATAGTTTGAACGGTCCAAATTACGAATAAAGTTATATACATATATATGTACATATTTATCCTTCAAAATATAATAATCGCGAATAATATCGTTAAACAGACAAAGTTATAAGAAGAAACAAATAATTGCATAATGTAAAATTCTTATTCGAGATTTTTTAACTAGTTACTTTTCCAACTCTGGATGGAACGAATTGTTGGATTAGGTTATGTGAATGAATTTTTCTCTGATGCACGGCAGGTAAATAATAGCTCGAATATTTATCGTACAAAATGTAATAATAATCGTGAATAATTGTATCGTTAAACAGACGAATTATAAGAGGAAGCAAGTTGCATTGCATAATGTAAAATTCTTATTCGAGATTTTTTAACTAGTTACTTCTCCAACTCTGAATGGAACGAATTGTTGGATTAGGTTATGTGGATGAATTTTTCTCTGATGCACGGTAGGTAAATAATAGCTGGAATATTTATCGTACAAAATAATCGCGAATAATTGTATCGTTAAATGGATGAAGTTATACGAGGAAGTATTTTAATAAGTAATTACATAAAGTGAAATTTTTATTCGAGATTTTTTAACTAGTTACTTCTCAAATTCTGGATGGAACGAATTGTTGGATTAGGTTATGTGGATGAATTTTTCTAATAGGTAAATAATAACTTGAACAATTGAAGTCACGAATATTTATACAAAATATAATAATAATCGCGAATAATTGTACCGTTAAATTATAATTATTTATAGTTATAGGTTATAATTATAGATCGAGGTTATTTATAAAGCATTTTAACAAGTAATTACTTAAAATTTTTAATCAAAATTTTTAATCAGTTACTTCTCCAATTCTGGATAGAATTGTTCGAATTTTGTATTCGTTCGATTAAATTACGAATTTTTTTCTAATCCAGGTAAGTAATAGTTTGAACAATCGAAGTTACGTATAAAGTTATATATAATTGTATTGTTAAACATCGAAGTTATACGAGGAAGCATTTTAACAAGTAATTATATAAAACTTTTATTCGAACTTTTTAATCAATTACATTTTTAATTCTGAAAATTCTGAATTGTTCTAATTTTGCATTCGTTCGACTAGATTATGTGAACGAATTTTTCTCTGATCCACAACAGTCGAAATTATTAATAAATATATATTTATTTATTCGAATTTTTAATTAGTTACTTCTCCAACTCTGGATAGAATGAATTGTTTGAATTTTGCATCCGTTCGATTAGGTTATGTGAAAGAATTTTTCTCTGATCCACAACAGTCGAAGTTATTAATAAATATATTTATTTATTCGAATTTTTAATTAGTTACTTCTCCAACTCTGGATAGAATGAATTGTTTGAATTTTGCATCCGTTCGATTAGGTTATGTGAAAGAATTTTTCTCTGATCCACAACAGTCGAAGTTATTAATAAATATATTTATTTATTCGAATTTTTAATTAGTTACTTCTCCAACTCTGGATAGAATGAATTGTTTGAATTTTGCATCCGTTCGATTAGGTTATGTGAAAGAATTTTTCTCTGATCCACAACAGTCGAAGTTATTAATAAATATATTTATTTATTCGAATTTTTAATTAGTTACTTCTCCAACTCTGGATAGAATGAATTGTTTGAATTTTGCATCCGTTCGATTAGGTTATGTGAAAGAATTTTTCTCTGATCCACAACAGTCGAAGTTATTAATAAATATATTTATTTATTCGAATTTTTAATTAGTTACTTCTCCAACTCTGGATAGAATGAATTGTTTGAATTTTGCATCCGTTCGATTAGGTTATGTGAAAGAATTTTTCTCTGATCCACAACAGTCGAAGTTATTAATAAATATATTTATTTATTCGAATTTTTAATTAGTTACTTCTCCAACTCTGGATAGAACGAATTGTTCGAATTTTGCATTCGTTCGACTAGGTTATGTGAACGAATTTTTCTCTGATCCACAACAATCGAAGTTATGAATAAATATATATTTATCGTTCAAAATATAATAATAATTCTATCCGTAAATTATACGAAGAAGCATTTTAACATTTAACAAATAATTACATAAAGCTTTTATTCGAACTTTTTAACCAATTACATTTCTAATTCTGAAAATTCTGAATTGTTCGAATTTTGCATCCGTTCGACTAGATTACTAGAATTCTTAAATTCGACGATGAGTAGAGATGAAAAACAAGATTCCGTTTCTCGATTCGCGCATTAACAAATTTATATTCGTATTCACGTTCCATCCATTTTATATTCACGCGTCAAGTCATGTCACGAGTCAACTGTCTCCGATCCAATCTTCGACGACAATCCGTGTATTCTCGCTACTTTTTCGTAGCCGGAAAATCGAAAAAGCAGCGGTCCAAGGTTGAACGACCTTGTTTAAAGCGTCGTCGTTTTCGAGGTTGAACGACCTCCAGGGACGGCCGAGGCTTTATCTCCTCTTCTTCCTCTTCTTCTTCTTCTTCTTCTTTTTTTTTTAAACAATGGGGAAAGTGTTGCGAAAGCGGCGCCGGGTGTGACGCGCCGGTGGTCACGTGCGAGGCATCGTCGCAAGTCGACGACGTCCGCAAGGGGCGAGCGAAGTCGCGGGGAGAGGAATCCTTTCGATTTCGCTTGTCACCTCGTCGAAAGATCGCTTTCAACCTCGCTGTAAAACAACAGTTTTTCCAGCCTTTCACCGAGCCGAGTTTACGAAACCTTTCAGCCGATTCGTTCAGGCTGGAATTCGGCCGAGGGAAGGTCAAGGGCTGGTGAACGCCAGCTTTCACCAGAAACGCTCGCCGCCGCGAGCCGACTCCTCGAGTCGAAATCTCGATTTCTATAATCGAGGTTTTTTTTTTTTTGCGCGCGAGAAGATTTTTTTTCTGAACTAAACTCGACCGAGTCGAGGGCCAAATTTCCCAAATTATTTTTTTCCATGATCAATTTTTATTTGAATTCTCGAGGGGATTGGAGAGAAATTAACATTCGGAAATTTCAACATTTGAATTATATTTTCGCGACGCGGCGGGGAGAGGGGAGAAAATCCGAACGCGTAGAAACCGGCAGCGAGTTTGAGGA
>NW_006263396.1:640923-642666 GCF_000469605.1 Apis dorsata
AACTTTCACAGCCATATTATCTTATCTTATCTTTGACCGAAATTTTTTTCTTTACAATTAATGCATCGATAAAATTCGAATAAAATCGAAGCAAACGAAATTCAATTCAAGAATCGTAATTGAACTCGTAATTGTTCTTAAACTTAAATTTATTCTTAATATTAGCCTCAGTTTTCCATACGAATTTTTATCACGGTCCAGCCGACCAACAGCTTCGATCTGCGTCCAATAGCATCGCGAACTGAACTCAATTTGCATGATTCAGTGATAATTCCGATGAGTAACAAGATTCCACTTTGAGACATGCAACTTTCTCTGAGGATGGTGCCCCTAAGTCTGGTGCGAATCTCGTCGATTCGAATCGTAGGTTAGCGGCGAGATGCGAATCGTTGCTGCTTTCCTTTCGCGAGGAAAAGGAGAAACGGAGGGAAAGGTCAGAGCGACGAGGAAGTGGCCGAGTGATAATAAGCGAGCCAACACTTTCTACGTGGTGGGCTCGCTGGCGGCGTAGAAGGGGCAACTACTTCTGCAACTAAATGGAACGTGACGCAGTGGTTCGAAGGATAGGGGCAAAATTATTTTTTTCCCCTATTATTTTCCCCCCGAGCTTATACTCGATTTAATTTTTAGAAAATTAATTTTTATGTCGTAATTTATATATAGCATAAAAATATAAGTGAACATATAAAAAAATTTAACATTGCGTTTAATTAATAAAGAAAGTACAAGTAATCGATGTATGAAAAGTATATGAATATATACAAATGTGTAGGAAAATTAAACGTATAATATAATTTGAAATAAAATGGAAAAATCGATTAGTAGATCTATAAACGCGTATTTTGTTTGTAATCTGTAAATATTTTTAAAAGAGGATTGAAATTTTTAATTTATAAGAGTTTTAATGTAATTGGTTGTTACATTGAAAGATTACATTGAAACAATTGAATTCAAATTTTTTGTAAATTTGAAAATTAATTTTGTCCATTTTTAATTCGAACCACTGAACTTGACATGAGTCGAGCCATTTGACCATTCGTAATTCTTAAGTTGCGTTCTCATGCGAACTGTATTTCCTATACAGTGTCGCACGACACTGGTTCTGAATGGATCAAAATTTAAATTTTCAAATTTATAAAAAAAATACTCAAATAATGAATTTAAAACTAGGCATATTTTTTAATCATAAGTATATTTTTAATGTTAAGTCCATATTTAAAAAAAAACTGTAATTTCGTTCTTTTCATTTTTATTTAAGCATTTATTGATTTTTTTTTATATATATTTAATTATATTTTTATGTTTTATATATACATTTTTAAGGAAATAATAAATTATAATAAAAAGCAATATCGTTTTCTAAAAATTAAGTCTCATAATATAAGCTCAAAATCGGGGGAAAAAATAATTTTATCCAGTTAACCCCTATTACTCGAACCATCACGTGAATCGTTTCGCTTCGTTTCGTTCCAATAAACAGCAATTTTGAAAGCGAAAAAATATTCAGAGAGGAGACGAATTGAATTTGTTCTCGTTGGTTCGATGAGAACGCGGCTTAAGGAATCATTGCGCTAAAGAAAATGAAATCCAACATCTAGATAGAAGATCGAGTCGAAATTTGAATCTTCTATATATGGTACGTCACGTTCAATTTAAACGAAGAAATTCTTCTTCTCCGTCTAAAAGAGAGAGAGAGAGAGAGAGAGAGAGAGAGAGAGAGAGAGAGAGAGAGAGAGAGAGAGA
>NW_006263396.1:642708-645259 GCF_000469605.1 Apis dorsata
AAAACTTGAATCTCCTTCCTCGAAAAAAAGTTAATCCGTCTCCGCTTCAAATTACCCATTGTATCTATTTCAATTTAAACGAGTCGAAAATCTTACAAGACTTCTCTTTCCGTTTCAAATTATATCCGTTGCAATCGAATCAACTTGAACGAAATTCATCGAAATTCTTTTTCCGTTTCGAGAGGAAAAAAAAATTCTCCTCTCCATTATCTCTGCTTCTAAGTCAACGTTTCAAACCAGATATTGAACATTTTATCCGTTGAAAAATCTCTTGAATAAAATTACTTTAAGTAATTACTTGATAAAATGCTCGAATAACATTTATTTCTAGCTATTATAATTGATCCGCTTTTCGCGTAACCTCGCCCGTTTGACGTTACAATTTATTTCTAACTATTATTACATTATTTTGAACGATAAATATAAGTAACTTTACTCGTACGAACTGAAATTATTAAATCAAATTCCCTTTCCCCTCGGTCAATGGAAACAATTAAATCTCTTTTTCCCTTCACCTTCAAGAAAAAAGATAATCGATCTCTTTATCACTCACCTATGTCCAAAATCAACTTAAAGTTAAGAGACTCCTAAGAGATTCTGAAAGAAAGAAAGAAAGAAAAAAAATTCCCCTGCCGAGTCTCTGTTTTCCACGTCGACGTTTTAAACTTGAGCGAGTTCCCTGAGCTTCCTCCTGAAAAGCTCTCGTATGTGGGACGCGTATCGAGGAACACGATCTCGAGGAGGTCTATTTCTCTCTTCTTTCCCCTTCCCCTTCCCCCTTCCTCCCCCCTCTCCCGCCAACTCGGTGTACGCCGCGGCGCTGCTCCTAGGCTAGGTCTAAACGCGTCGATGCTAAGCCAAGCGAGCGTTTCTCCGCGCGCTCAACGTACAATGGCAACAAAGTTCGACCCACACGCTATTGCCTGGCTGGCTGGCAGTGAAACCTCCTCTCCTTCTCCGTCCGCACCTTCAGCGTCCGTCGTTCCTTATCTCGCACCATACGGAGAATCACCTCGCGTCTTACCTCTTACGCCTTCTCTCCACGAAACTTATTTCGGAACTATGCGTATACGAGATATCGAAACAAATGTCTTTCGTCGTTATATTGTGTGTGTAATATTTGATATTTTTGTGTATGTACGTATATATGTATGTTGGTTATTTACATAATTTACTTGGGTACAGGTTGGGTACATTCTCGAAGAGTTCGTATTGTAGAAAGAGAAAAAAAAAAGTACAATTCAAGGTTTATTTATCAAGTTGTAAGCGAGATATTTTTATGCTCTTGTTTTGGTCTAAATTTAATCGGCCAGAAATGTTTACATATGTTAACATTTATACAACGAACCGGTGCTGGTTATACATTAATTTTCATGAAATTCTTTCGCGTTCAACGATAATAACGATTATGAATAATTCGAAAGAGTGATTCACACTGCACGTAATTATAATTAATTACACGTGTTAATTATACGTGTAATTAATATAAGTGTGTCAAAGTGTTTTTTCCTTAAATGGTAATGGCGAATATATTAAAAATGTAATTGCGGAGAAATAACCATTACTTCGTAGAGACAATTTTTCCTAATCGAAATTTTACCCGATAGTAAATTTTTGAAGCAACATTTCAACGCAATTCGATTCGCCGTTCGATTTCGTTTACGAAAACGAAGCGACTCGATTCCCAAGTTTCATTAAGGCGCCACAGTTATCTCCCTCGGTTATGTACAAATCATTAAGGGGAGTCATTACAGCCGAGTCCACGGTTTCCAGATTTTAATTAGAGAGCGTTCGTACCAAGTTTCTCGAGTTCCTCTCCTCCTAAGGAGGAAAATTTTTGACTGCCATGCACGGTTACGAAACAACGAGATAACCTTTTCTAACTTATCGACGGTGTTGTTGTTCAATTTGAGAGAAAAAGAAAGTCGCCTAACTCGCGCATTGAGATCCAAGAAGGCGAAGCGATCGTTTATGCAGCGTCTCGATCCTTCGATTGCAGTTTCATTTTCCCGGCGCTATCGTTGGCGCTGTAACGTTTTGCGCCTCCAATATTCGCGAGCAATACTGTTTCGCAAGCTCGTTACGTAAAGGGTGAAAAAGTAATTGGCGCATACGATTTCTAACCGTTAATTGATTAAAGAACAATCAACGTTGAATAACGGGGAAGCGATTCGGTTTGAACGTTTAAGCTTTAATAATCTTTCTTTCGATTCATGGACGACCACCCATTTTTATAATCGCAAATTTTCTTACGATACGCGGCGGAAAACGTAGAAGGCGAGAATTCGTCACGGACAAGATCGTTTTCGGCGCGGTTTCGGCTGGTTATTAACATCTACGATGGTAATAACAATTTATCCTCGACGTTAGTAATTATGGCGGGATAAATAGAAAAGACTCTCTGCGCGTCCTTTCTTCCACCTCATGCCGTACAACGAATTTTCCCGCTCTATTTCCCCCAACCTGAGAGCCACACACCTGTGGACATTTGATTTAACATTTTACCTCGAGTAAAACCGAGTTTACTTTCTTCTTTTCGAAAGAGAAATAA
>NW_006263396.1:645268-645332 GCF_000469605.1 Apis dorsata
TTCGTTTGAATTCCTTCAATTTTTTCCTTCAAAAAAAAAATAAAAAAAAAAGGAAACAACGTCG
>NW_006263396.1:645385-647378 GCF_000469605.1 Apis dorsata
AAGACGAAAGTGATAAAACTCTTTCTTCCTCCTCTCCCTTCGAAATTCGTTTAAAATTTCTTCGCGCTCCGCTCTATGCGTGGGAGATAGGAAAAATCGGGAACCGGTGGAAAAGAAGGAAGAAGGGAAGATGTATAAATATGGAAAGAAAAGGTGGAGGAGAGGTTTTTACGTGGGTTGAACGGTCACGTTGCTCCGTGGGAAGGAGCAGAGGAGTTCTGTATATACCGAGAGAGAAATACGTTTCACTCTCGACGAGGCGGCCGGATAACGGGGCTCTCTGTTCACGGCGGAGGTAACTACCTCGTCGAGAAAGAAGGGAAAGTAGTTCTGTGAGTCAGTGGGGCTTGCGGTACCCCACGACGTTCAACGGTTAAGCGGCAGGCATCGGCAGGAACGGGAAACGGGTAATCCAGATGAGCCGTATCGTTTTATCCTCCTCCAAATCTTCCCCCCTCCCGCGCTACACTTTCTTCTTTTTCGATCGTTTCGCGACGATTTTCGAGACGTCCATTTTTTTGTGTACTCGTTTTTTATTTATTTTTTTTTCCTTTTTGTAAATTTCAAACAGTGAACAAACTTGATAAAAGTAATAACGATAATAACTCGATGGTAATAACTTGATAATAACTTGTTTACGAATAATTGTTTTTTTTGAATAGTGAATAGTTATTTTCACTTTCACATTTCTATAAATTTACAATTTTTTAATCGTAGAATTTTATGTATTGGAATTATAAGATAAAAGATTGGAGATCGGATAAACGAGGTCGGTTGATAGAAAAATATTCCTGTCAATGAAATTTTTGAGAAAGATTTATATCCATCTTGGAAAAATTCTTCCTCTTTCGCGCAACTTTGTTCTAGATTTTTCGATCACTTATCGAAATGTTCGACGCGTTACACTTTCTTTTTGCTTTTATCAATTTTCATTCGTTTTAGAATAATCGATGAGATTTCTCGAAGGGAGAGTATATTTTGAAACGGAAGTAACTTTTAAGTAACTTAAGTCCAAGGTAGGTATTAAAGTTTTCGAATCTCCGTCTTTTCGTAACTCGAGAGCCGCGGTATGAAAATATAGCGGAAAATTAATCGTTGGCGAAAAAGCAAACACGTTATTACTAACGACAATGGTTAATCACTCTTTAAATCACCAGAAAAAGAAATCGAGGCATTTATACCTCCTCCAGCTGTGCGCAGTGTTTTATTGCTCCCTCTTGTGCACTCTGTTCATACACGGTGTACACGATTTTTTAATCACCCGTTATCCTTTCACGTTTCAAAGTATACATAAAAATTCAAATATATACCGTTTTTCTTTCTTTAATTGGAACGATCATTTTCGATTCTTCTTTGACTGAAAAAAAAAAACAAACAATTATTTTCTAAGTTTTATTCATAATTTCTTAGAAGCAGCAATCTTCAAGAGAAAAAAAAAACAATCATTTTCAAATCTATTACTTAATTAGAGCGATCATCTTCGATTTATCTATTTTCTTATTTTTCGAAAAAAAAACAAAAGAGAATAATCATTTTCTAAACCCTATTCATAATTTCTTAGAAGCGGTAATTTTCAAGAAAAAAACAATCATTTGCAAAATCTATCGCTTAATTAGAGCGATCATCTTCGATTTATCTATTTTCTTATTTTTCGAAAAAAAAAAACAAAAGAGAATAATCATTTTCTAAACCCTATTCATAATTTCTTAGAAGCAATAATTTTCAACAAAAAAACAATCATTTCCAAAATCTATCGCTTAATTAGAGCGATCATCTTCGATTTATCTATTTTCTTATTCTTCGACCGAAAAAAAAAAAAAAACAAACAAACAAAAATTTCGAAATCATCTCTTCCAAAAGAACGATCATTTTCTAAACTCCTATTATATAATCCCTTAGAAGCAACAAAATCTTCGAGTCCTTATTAATCCCTTTTCGGATAAAAGCATCTTCGATTCGTCTCTTTGAAAGAAGAAAAAAAAAAAAAAAAAAA
>NW_006263396.1:648822-652739 GCF_000469605.1 Apis dorsata
GAGGGGGAGGAGGAGGAGGAGATTCGGGAATATGCAACGGCATCGCAAATCGTTAGGGACGGATATTTCGTTTGGGGAAGTTGAGTGGATTGGTAAATATATTGAAAGGATCGAGAAGAAAATTTGTTCGAATTAATAACACTTCTCTAATTTCGTTTTATAAATGGTGGAGAGCGTCAAATTTCGTTTTTTTCTTTTTTCGAAAGGTGTAGGCTTCGCTCTAGACTACAGAGCTAGAGTACAGCTAGATTAGATTAGATCCGTAATCGTAGCGGCGATAGCGAGAGTCGGCTAGTTTTGAGGTCAGGGCAACGACGCGGAGGATCCTTGTGACGTGCAGCGCTGCTACAAGGAGCGCTCCGGTTGGCCTTCGACCTGAACGATCCCCCCCCTCTCCCATCCGCCCTCCTTTTCGCAGGACTACTCTTCCTGCCGTGCCGCGCACACGACTATCCTTTTAATCCTCGAACAATTATAACGAGGTCGTCCCGTCTTTGTATTCGATCGTGTCGTGTATAATAACAATTATCGATCGAGAAGAAGCTGGTAATGTAACGAATAAAAAAACGAGAAATTTGAATTTGTACGTTTATATCGTTTGTATACGAGGAAAAGGAGAGAGAGAGAGAGAGAGAGAGAGAGATAATTTACTTTTCTTTTTTGTTTGTTTGTTTTTTTTTTTTTTTTTTTTATATAACAAGTGGATCGAAAAGATCAAGATCAAGAGGAGAGTGTGGAGATCTCGTACTCGTGCGATCCTTGGTCACGGACTCGCGAGGTTGTAACGTGATTCGGAAGGTGAAAGTTTTTTCGGTTATCGAACATCGTGGCCTAGACCGTAAAAGAATAACAAGAACGCGCGTATACGAGGCTGTATATACAAGAGTTCTCGTAGAGGCAGTTAGTTTTATGCCTCGCTGCTTTCTCTTTTCATTCTAAATACTTCCCTCCAAAGACGGTTTCCTCGCTCCGCTTTCGTCGTTACGAACTTTTACACCGTCCCCCCTCCCCCTTCCTCCCCTCCTCTCTCGTTACCCGATATAAAATATCATTAGATCCCGTGGATTTGTAAAATTGATTCGAGATCGACTCCGAAAACGAACTCCGTAAAAACAAATGAGAAACGAGAGATTTTTATTAATAGTTTCGTTTCGTGTAAAATTTCGAATATATCTATGGTAAGATTAAAATCGCAAAGAAAGAAAAGACGATCCTGAAAAATTCTCGCCAACGATCTATACGTTCGATAATGTAAAATATCTCTTTTTTTTTCACAGAGATATCGACGATATCCCGGGATATGAAATTGATTCTAACTTTCTCGAATGCTCGGCAAAGGCCGAGCCACGGAATATCGATCGATCGATTTTATTTCTAAAAATATCTGTCTATTGCAGCGACCGAGTGAGACCGCTACGCGCTGCTCTCTAATGTCGTTTGTACCGTCGTAAACGATAGAAGTCTAGTTTCTATAAAAAAAAAAAAAAAAAAAAAAAAAAAAAGAAAAAGAAAAGAGACGTTTCTCAAGTTTAAATTCGCTAAACGAAATCCCGAATCGCATTCCACTTCGAGAATAAGAACGCCGCTTCGCAAAAATTTCGTTTCGATCGAAATTACGCGACGCGATGTTCAGCCGCGATGTGAATTTCGACGTATGGACGGTCTGTACGTAACGTATCTCTCGTACTCACGGCGTATGTACAATAAATGACGCTTTTATCAACAATACGACTCCACGTTACGTAACAATACGACGTTTTTCATTTATAAAGCGCGCATGTACGCGTGAGAACCGAGTCAAAGCAGCGAGCGAGTCGTATTCTTCCAATTTTTTTTAACCCGTGAAAATATTCCCTCGACGAAACGATATAAGAATTAATAACGCGCGATT
Source organism: Apis dorsata (assembly GCF_000469605.1). Classification (NCBI taxonomy): domain Eukaryota; kingdom Metazoa; phylum Arthropoda; class Insecta; order Hymenoptera; family Apidae; genus Apis; species Apis dorsata. The sequence goes on from NW_006263396.1 coordinate 650,714, forward strand.
TAACGAATATCGAACTTTGAAAGCGATGGAAACGAAGAAAAAAGGAAAGAAGAGGAAGAAGAAAAAGAAGAAGAAGAAAGGAAAAGTAAAATGGAAGGGAGAGAGAGAGAGAGAGAAGAGGGAACAAGAGCGAACACGGTCGGGTTTGGATCTGGTAGGAAGGCGCGGTTGGACGGATAGAACGGAGAGACAGAGTTTTTCCGCGAGCGGCGCGGCGTGCGTAACGCTAAGCGATCGACGACTAGGCTGGTTGCAGCGGTGTTAGAGGTTCCCCTACTGGAGAACGTAGTACAGCAACGCTGCCGTTTTACGAGGAGGGTTCTCTCTTCCACTTCCACAGTTCCTCCACCGCACGGCGCACGGGTTCCTCGTCGGTGAGCGCTGGTGCCCGTGGCCGCTGTCCCAGTCGTCGCCCTACTTTGTCGAAGCCAACTCAGCTCGACACTCGGTTTACACCTCGCCACGACGGGACAGAGAAACACGTCCACGCACACGCGCGCGCGCACGTGCACGCGTACAGGGACGGCCCACGCGTATATACACGCGCGTACATATATACATATATACATACATATATATATATACACACGCGTGCGTTGCGCGAGAGAGACGAACCGAGGAGGTGGTGGAGGAGGTTGTGCCCGATGGTGGTGGATGTGGTGGTGGTGNACCAGCTTGGAACACGCGCGTGCTCCTCCTCTCGTCACGAAACAACGAGAAGAAGAAGAAGAAGAAGAGGAAGAAGAGGAAGAAGAGGAAGAAGAGGAGGAAGAGGAAGAAGAGGAAGAGGAAACAACGACGAGACGACAAAGAAAGTGTTCCTTCTCCACGTTTTCGTTGTTGCCATTGAAATGATAGATCCACCGGACGGTGTACGACGGAAAGTGTGACGAAAACTTTACAAAGAGAAAGAGAGAGAGAGGAAAAGAAAAAACTAACTCGCCGCTCGCGTTCTCTCGATCTCGAGCAAAAGCACGACCACTGCCAATTACGACTAATCGCTTACGACGACGCCGTGATCGATCATCACGGCACACCTTACTACGCTCTTGCTGTGATTATTACTCGCCTCCCCTTTATTTCCCCTCTCCAACTCTCTCTTTCTTAATCCAACGCGGCCGCCTCTCGTCCACGGCCAAAGTCACCGCGCACGACGCGTCTTCTCTCGTCGTGTCCTGTGTATACGTGTACGTGTACGCGTGTGTGCATACATATTATACGTGTGTGTGCGTGCGCCAATCGGCGGAGCATGCGCCGAGCGAAGGAGCAAAACGGAACAATCGCGTTGGAAAGCCGCGACCCTTGAACAATCCGTGGCGGAAAAAACCGTGGTGAGTTTCGTCCCGTCGACTCCCCCTTTCTTCTTCTCAATTTTTTCCCTTCCCACTGCCGATCGATCGATCCGGGACGAGAGGAGCGCGCGAACGGACGAGAGACGTTCACGATCGGCCCGGCTCGATCGGGAATCGCACACTGCCAGAGGAGGCCCGTGCCCGAGGAGGAAGATCCGCGTCGATCACGTGACGAGGTCAGCCAAAATTGGTACAGCACCACCGCCATGCCGCTCTCCTCCTCCTCCTTCATTATTCTAACGATACGAAATTACGCTACTTCGTACTGCCACTTCCATCGATCGATGATACGCGCAACGCGGGAAACCGATATCGTTCCATCCACATTTCTTTTTTAGATCTTCCATTTCTTTCTTTCACTTTTGCCTTTTCATCCTCCTTTTTTCTCCCTCCACGCGCAGAAGAGCTCTTCGATCCTCGAACGATCGATCAAAATCGTGGAGAGAGTTATATATTTATATATATATATATATATATATTTCCGAGAGACGAGGGAAAAACAAAGGAGACGCGGAGGGGTTACGTAAGACACGCTACACGACTGCCATTTTGGTCCACGCACACGCACGCGTGGTGTACGTGGGTGCCCGCGCGCGAGTGGTCCGCTCGGTTCTCCTTTGAAAATCGGTCGGCATGAATGGTCTCGCGCGCCCGACTCGCAGAAACGCTGCCTG
>NW_006263396.1:652744-660057 GCF_000469605.1 Apis dorsata
AACGCGTTGCTGCGCGGGATGATAAACTGGACCTGTGATGGTAAATCGGCACATTGGAGGCACTCGATTCGTTAATAAATTGGTGGAAAGCACAACGAACTCTGAAGGAATTTCGCGTGGCCGATTCAAGAAATCGAAAAAAGAAAAAAGAAAACGAAGAATGGAAAATCGTCGAGTCGAACGGTGAAAAAGAGAAGATCGAGGATCCTCGATTATATTCTGGAGGAGAGAAGAAATTACGGGAAAGGAATCACTGTTATATCGACGAATATTCGTTCGAGAAGAAAGTGAAACTAGAAAAATAACGAAGAGAAATTGGATTGGCAACGATTCGTGCACGAAACGCACGTCGTCCAAAAACCATCGACGTTTGCTATTTTTAAAACTATACCTTCGACCCACGTGTGCACCGTTCGTTTCTTTCTTATCTCGTTGTTGTGTTCATAATAGTTTTTTCTACACGCGGTTTGGGCATATATATGTACGGTCGACACCGCGCATCCCGAGTCGATCGAACGAAGAAAGAAGAAAGGGAAGAAGGAGAGGAGGGAACGAAGGCGAAGAAGGATCGTTGTCCAAGAAGTTGACCGTGTATAAAAAGTCGCGCAAAAGAGAGTTTTTTGCGCGACGAAACGAACGGCGCGAGCCGTTATTGCTCGGGGCACGGAGNGGGGACGTTTTCCGTTTAGACAAAGGATAACCCAGTTCCGCGGGGCAACTGGGTCGTGTGCGTCTTTGCGATATCTTTGTTTTCGGCACTGCGCGCCTTATACTTAAAAGAAAAAGAAAAACCGATCGATATACCGAACGGTTTTTGCCCCTCCATTCGACTTATACCGTACCCTTTATATCCTGCCACTTTATACGCATTTTTCGTGTTCGAGAATCGATAAACCGATTTCCGGTAATTTTACGAAAAAAACTCAAATTTAATCGACAGATAAATCGATAATTCTTAATAATTCTTAATAACGTAACGAACGTTCGTTTCCACGTGGTGGTGAACTTTCGAGTGTTTTCTGAAGTGTGATCGAGAAATCGGATCGGGATTGGATCGAGGGACAAATGAGGAAAAGGAGCACGTGCAAATACTCGAGAAAACGGACGAGAAGACGTTGGAGGAACGTTGCTCGCTTGGAGAGAGAGAGAGAAAGAGATCATCGAAGTGACCGTTGGTGACCTGTGTTTACGTGTATGTGTGTCGAGTAATATATATATTATATATATATATATATATTGTAGCATAGGAAAGTACGTGGAAGTAAATGTGGGTGCAAGTGCGCGCGCGCGCGCACAGCTAGTAGTGTATAAACGCTGACGTAACACGACGAACCTCCCCCCTTAAACACCTGATCGACGATCCACGTCAGTGACCTTGTTCAATACCGTCCATCGCGGTAAAGGATTTCGGGACACGCTTTGCCTCCTCCATCGTTTTTCGTGTTTTGGATGTCTTAAGCGGAAAAAGATGTAAGTCGTTATATATATATATATATATATATCTCCTGGTTTTCCGTTAAATCGAATAAATCTCGTTACAACGAATTTTTATTAATTATTAATCGCCGTTTATCACATCGAAACGGACGAATACGAGAAAGAAAGAATGAAAGGAAGAAAGAACGATGATAATCGATAATGGATGCAAATTTGAATATTTGAATTTCGAAAGGTCTAGGTCATTTGACAAACGCGCGTCTTCTTCCGGCTGTTCGAAAATTCATTGGACAAACTTGTTCGCCGCGATCTTCTCCTCGTAATAAGTTTCAGCTATGAGATTAATACACGCTCTGATACAACGGACCGAGATACGAAAATAATTTTTTTTAACGAATTCTGGTAATTCCTGAAGAGAAGTGGTAACCGTCAAGAGTAAGGAAAAAGTGTTGGAACGGATTCTTTTCGTTACCTATTCCCGTAATTATACGGATAAAAAGTTTATCGCGGCCGATCGAAATTTATTCGCAGGGCAGGTAGAGGGTCGTTTATTAGCCTGGTTTAATTCTTGGACGCTCGTTTCTCATTGTCGATTCGATGGGAGGCGCGATTAAAAGGAACGGGGAACATCGACGTACGTGGGCCCCGTTCGATTTCATTGATTCACGAGCATCGGCGTTCAGGTTGCCTAAGGCTATTGTTTCCCGTTTAATTGGCCGTTATCTATTCTCAGGATCATCGTAGATCAATTTGCACGATCGCTCGTTCACGGTAGGGCGGAACGGTTTCTATGTAATCTATAAATACGTGAGACGAGGCGATACACGAGTCGACTACGTCGTACGATTGTTGCAGGTAAATGGAACAACGATGCAGTTTGTTAATAGTTGTTAAAGTCGGTGGCTCGAGCATTTTCCACCAATTGCGTAAAAGTAAAAATTAACTCAGGTTTCGGATCGCGCCACTCGTCGTCGCGTGTGGAACGAAAGTGGGAGGAAAAAACGCGATTAGATAAATACCGTTAGATAAATTCATTTTTTAAAAATCGACCGAGATAGTTGTTGCGTAATAGAAAACATTTGCATTATTTACATTAGAATTATACATTCTATATATATATATATTGTGCTATACAAAAAAAATCATATGAATATAAAAACATCCGGTGGAAGTCGTAAAAGTGAATAATGACGATTATTTTTATTTCAAACGTTTTCATAGTTACGCGTTAGAATAATGCTCGTCGTTTAATAAATTCCTATTTATCCGTTTCGTGAAAAGATAGTTGGAAATAACGATGCGTGTTGAGAAATAGAAATACGAATGGATCTCTTATGGCGGCCGAATTCAAAGACAAATTCTCACACGAAGAGAATAAAGATGAAATTGCATCTACGCGAAATCCAATTGACCCGTTTGACGATAAAGCGCGATGCGAAGTTAACACGGTCTGACGCGTGTAAACGCGTGTAAAAGTTTAGAGCGGCGCGTCGGTAGGCGATGACACCGAGATAGGTTAGTTTTGCTCGGATAACGATGCAATGCGCGGAAGAAACTTGCTTAAACGTAAAATAGTAAAAATAGTTTTTGACCAATAGATATTATACGAAGCGAAAAGTGGTTCAGTAAGCGTAAACATTTTAACCAACCATGCACGCGTTAACCAATTGTAATTTTATTGGCCGTGCTTACGTTATTTCCATTCGTCAAGACAGGGTAATAAAATTTCCATCGTAAATTACGAAGACTTAAGTGTCGCGAAGTGACGAATCTAGGAGAAGGACGAGTATAACTTGCTCGCTTCTTAATTTTTCTCCATCGAGCGATCTAATCTAACTTTCATAACCTAACTTTTTTCCATAATATCGATATCGAAATCTAACGCGATAGATTATTCCATTTCTAAATACGATCTAAATACGATATGCGATGAATCATATTATTTCATATACAACCAGCAAAAAAATAATTAGATCAACGATATTTACTTAAATGTGCAAAAAATATATAAATATATATTACGTGTGTATGTGGTGCAAAAATATTCGTTGCAAAGTGTGAAACGAAAAAAAAAAATCCCCGTTTAATTTCCACTTCTTTTCCGATTCTTCGTAGTCTGAAAAAAAAAAAGAAAAAAAGAAAAAATTATACAGTTTTGAAACAACAATTCTATCGCGATAACGACGTGGCTTCGCGATAGAGAATTTCCGGAATTGAGTGAACGGACCGATTCGATCGATGAAACACTCGGTGTCAATAGCCGGTGGTAAAAAAATTTCGATGCGATAAGCCAAAAATAAATAGCGTTTATGCAAAGGCACGGTGTTAGCAGCAACGGTTAAAGGCACGCTAAGTAAGGAGCACGCGCCACATGGCGGGAACTAGAGTTGTGCAACCCCGCTTAAAGTTATTCTGGCGGATGAGCGCAGTAGCTGGTGACGTCCCTAACCTAACATAACCTCTCGCCACTCGACGCGCGCCCTCTCTCGATGACGGAGCTTGCGATAGGTCGGGCACAAACGTATATACGAATGCACGTTACGTGCAGCCAGTCTGCTCCACTATAGTCAAATCATGCGTACTACGATCCGCATCTACCACACCGGTATCCGTCGCACTTTTCACATCGTACCATGACCTTTCCCTTCAACGAATCATTAACGATCGCTCTCTCCGTTCGATTTCACGATTGATTTCTCATTGATCTTTTTTTTCTCTCTCTTCTCTTTTTTTTTTAAACAGCATTAAACTATCCGTTCTACCAATTAATATACGAGGATAAAGGTATAAAAGTGGAGCGAGATTTAACGATTGAAATGCTTGATTATCGATCAATTATTCGATACATTATCGTGCTAATAAATTCTGTTTCTAACCGTTAATATTCTGCCAATCGTTTTCGAAATTGATTCTCGTACACTCGTCGTCATCTCGTCCAAAGGAAGTTTCGTCTGAAAGGAAACGAATATTAATTCGATCCTTGCGTTTTTTAGTGAAAGAAACATTATCTTTACGAGAACGTCACCAACATGTTTCTTACGTCGCGCCCATACCGTGTCACCGATTATAACCGGCTAGATCTCGGCCTATAGAGGCCACGTGCGTAGAAAATAGATAACAACTAGCAAACTCCTCGCGACCTATGCCAATCTCAAACTAAATATACCGGCCAGTAATCACGGCATTGCATCCACCAACTTCGCGCGCATACTGCCTTTCGAAGCAACGTTTCAACGCAATCTCGTTAAAGTCTTAACGTAACGTCAACGTAACGTACCAACTGAAGCGCTCTACGTTATCGACCGAATTTTGAATACTCGACAAGCGTGATTTCCATTCGTTGCGACTCGTAATCGTCATGAAACGATTCCGTTCCACGGATGTAATATAATGCAATTCCATTACATTGAATATCCATTGAAAGAATTATATCCATTGAAAGAAAAAAAAAAATTTTTCATTTCGAAACTTTACTTCCCACGAATCATCTCGTCTCTCCTCCTCTCCCTTTATTACCTCTCGGTTGAAAAGCTCACAGCAACGTAACGAGCAATCCTTTTGCGATTCTTTTTTATTTATTTATTTTTTTTTTTTTTCGCGGGAAAACGAGCTTACGAAAAACACCAGCCGTGTTTCATCATCCACCCGATACCTGCGAGAAACTACTTGCTCGCCGGGCAAACCGACTTATCTCGCCGCCGTCTTTTTTCATTGGCTTCGCGTTCGCGCGGCGGGGAAAAAAAGAGGAATGAAGAAAGGAGGGGAGGGGAGGGGAAGGAAAAAAAAAACACGGCGATTCATAACAAACCTGTGATCGGCACAGAAATCGATGTCGTGAATAATGCATTCGTCTACTACCATCGATACTAGCGATTGGTATAATGTCGCTTTTGCACATAGAAGAAAAATGACTTAACGAGTGGTCGACCTTATTGTGACTCATTAACCAATGAAATAGGAGTGCGAGCTTTGCTATCGCCACGGATTAGAAGAACCAAAGATCTTTATAACGCGATCGGTATAGGCGAGGTGAGAGTCGTTTAAATCGCGAAGCGCTTAAGTAATTGAGTTAAATTCGAAACTCGTTCTCTCTCTCTCTCTCTCTCTCTCTTTTTATTTTTCTTATTCCCTAACGATTCATCCCGTTCGTTTACATATAATTCTCAAATCGTCTTTATCGATCTGGAAAAAATACACCCAACGTAACCGTTGTAAAATTAGCTTTTTAGAATTTTAGAGGATCGAGCGTTAAATAATTTTTTAAATCATTCCTCCTCCTCCTCCTCCTCCTCCTCCTCTTCTTCCTAGTGTCTTTCGAAGTTTCGAAGTCTTTTCGAACGAATGGTTCATCTTCAGAGAATCCAAGCAGAGAGAGAGAGAGAGAGAGAGAGAGAGAAAAAACTAATAATCGTACAGGTGCGATTAATGACGTGAATAAAGGAAGATACGAGAAAAAGATAAAGGGAAAAAAGGAGAGAAACACGAAACGAAACGTGGAACAGTGATCGTTTAAAGAGGATTCCGCGGTTGTTCCTAGCCGTTACCAGAAGCGTGGACGATCGACGGGATGAATTACGACGACAGAAATCGTCGGCGCACCATCACGAACATCCTTGCGTCGGAATGATGTCATTTGACCCTGACACGTGCAGTGAGCGAGTACCGGTATTCGAAATGCCCAGCCGCCATTCGACTCGAGAGAAAACGCGTTCCCTCGAAAGGTGCATGACACTGCACGCTCCTTCGTGACTGGAAACAACGAGGCGAGGAATATAGGAAAAGGTTCTAACCTTTTCCACCGTTTCGAGTGTTGGATCGATATTAGTCCAGCCGGAGAAAGATTCGTGTACGAAGAGAGATTTTCTTATTCGTTTTCTTCGAGGCGAGTTTTCGAGAAAAGTAAATAAAATTGGAGGGAAAAAGAAAAAAAAATAGATCGAGCGTTCCTCTCTCTCTCTCTCTCCAAGAATCAATTATTATTTAAGTATAAAGTTGTAATAAAATTTTATACAAGAGTTTTAACGGTGAAAAAATTAATTATAGAATAAGTTTTTTTTTTTTAATCGTGGAAGAAGAAGAAGAAGAGAAATAGGAAAATCGAAAGAGGAAAGTTTAAGGAATTAGATTTATAAAGAGAGAAAAGTGAGAGAATCGATTAAACGGAATTGTGGCCAGCGCAGAACGAACACGATGACACGCGGTGTTGCGATTACTCTCTGAGGTCGATTCTCACGGACGTTAGCTGGCCTTACAACATTGCACTTATTATACACTCGCGAGTTGGTCGTTCCGACATCTCGTGATACACCGCCGCGCGATCGAGCTCGATGGATCTTCGTCTTCGAAGGAAATTCCATCAAGATCACGGACTCTGGATCGTCGATTAACGATTCGCTTTTTTTTTCTTTGTTTTTTCTCTCTCTCTCTCTCTCTCTCCCTCTCCCTCTCCTTTTGAACGAAGCTTGTTCAATGCTATCGAGGAGCGGGAGCACAACCGTGGCCATGTAGAAATATCATTCGAGATTACATCGCGCTCCGCTCTGGAGAAGAAGAAATATTATTCTTTGATAATGAACGAATATTTGCAAAAACAATATACACCGTATATATCGCGTATCGACCAAGTTTAATTGGCAATGAAACGCAAAGTGACGTATGAACTTGTATCTAATTCGCCGTCCAAGGATAATAACGCAATAATGACCTCATCGAGAATACTTGAAATTTTCTATTACGTACAATCGGGAAAATATTTGTAACGTTAACGAGGCGTACACATTCCGTACGATATAATAATCTTAGCTTAGAGATAAATAAAACGAGACGCGAGAAAACGTGTTTATTCTCTTTATTTCTTTTTTTTTTTTTTTTTTGAA
>NW_006263396.1:660530-663068 GCF_000469605.1 Apis dorsata
TAATAGTACGGTAGATATTATTGGGAAGTGAAGAAAACGTAACGGACCGTGTGTTTATTGGCACAGTTTCGAAGAAAACGCGGAGTTAAGGCTAGTTTACGCACTATCAATAACTATTTACCGAAACGTAGCAGTGTTGTTTACATACGGTTTTGCCAAGTTGCGGTGATTATGGCGCCAAGTATCACTGGGAAACGTGACTAAGCGCGTGATATTATCCGTCCCTCCTGGAAGGAATAAGGTCTGCCGGGAAACAAAGCGGTCTAGGAACGTGCGACCGGTGCAAGACTACACTGCTATTAATACAGGGTGAGTCAATAGAGAATTTCCTATTTATAATAAACTCGTTAAATCATACTTATTCGATCGGGAAATATAACACGCTGCCTCGCCTCGAGAGAACGCGCGTTAAGAAACATCAAGATAATTGTGTGTTTTATATAGAAAAAGAGAGAAAGAGAAAAAACGCCTCGTTATATCTCAACGTATATTTTCCTCTACGTCTCTATTTTTATTGACTCACCTTGTATACGTATATCGAACACGGTCTCTCAATGATCGTTCCCCCCTCTCCTCTTTCATTTAAAACCATTAGACAAAATCTTCGTCCGATCGAGACGAATGGAACCTTTCGAAAAATTAAAAACTTTCAAATCAAGTTATTCGCCGAACTATCCTCCGATACTTACGATATGAAAAAAATATTGGATACTTACGAGTTGAAAAAAATAAATGGCTCGAGTTCGATGTTACACGCGCAAAAATACGTTACGAATCGTGTACTGTATCGTATAAACAGACGGCAACAGATCGCGCTTCTCAGTCTGTGGAAAGATAAGAATAGGAAAAAAACGAAAGAAAGAAAGAAAGAAAGAAAGAAAGAAAGAAGTGGAGAAAAATATATGTATATAAGAAAAAAAGAAAAAAACATCGATAAACACGTGACACAGTATTCGATGATCGTATTCGATGCTTCCACGAATTCTCGTTTTTATCGGTCGATTGTTGGCCGATGGTCACGGTCCAGAGGCGCCCTTCGAAATTTTTCGACCGCTTGGAGAGAAACGGGTCGGTGGCGCGCGCAACGGGTCAGACCAAGTTCAGACGGCTTAGATGCTGCGGTGACGCAGCTGCGATACCAATGGTCGAGGAAATTGCACGGGTTAAAGGGCGACTAGGAGGCTAGGAGATTCGATCGCAGAGCGTCGATGCGCGTCTTGGGCCGCGCGCGCGTACATGCGTGCGTGCGTGCGTGTGCACCAACACGGACGGCCGGGTGCATGCCTGCCGGTGTGATTGACATCGGTAAGTATGCCATGGCCGACCGCTCGCAACGCGCTGGTACGAACGACTGCAGCGCTGCCCACACCGCCGCGTTACGAATACATCGTACGTAAGCCGTGCCTCTAACAGCGCCATCCGTCTCTAGCCTCGGATCGGAGAGAAAAACTTCTTGCTACGAGAAAATTTCCGTCCCCGCTTGAACCTGATTTTTCGAAACTTCGGCCTCGATGGACTTGGATCGATGAACGGATCTCATTTATTTCCATTTATTCCCCCCCTCTCCCTCCTCGAGAGCATGAATCGAGCATTGGGAAGGGGGGAGGAGGGACTGGTCTCTCGCAATCGATAAAGGGGTATAACAGGTGGTACCGGGATTGTGTGCGATGGGCGTGTTGTTGTTTGTTTTGGGGATTATGCGGAGGAAGAGCATGGGTTGGGAAATGATAGTTTCTCCTCAGGGGAGGGGGAGGGGGAATGGTCGTTTCGAGCTCACTTTTGACGGGAGGAGGGAAATGGAAATATATATTTGAATTATTTCTTACGTAGTTGATCTATTATAGATCCTGTATCGAACCGAAGAAATTTATCCCGATTCATATATATATATATATATCTCGCCGTGAAAAAGGCCGTACTTCACGGAACAACATTCGATACGTGGACGGTAGTGAAGCGAAGCCATTCACTTCTTGTAAAGTCTATTGCAATATCGTAAGAAAATTTAAATTCCTTTACGTTCGTCGTGATCCGTAAGCCGGTTTACCTAGCCGACATTCCTACGCACAAAGTTACTACACCGTGGTTAAATGTAAAAGTTCATCATTCACGCGGCGCGTTGCGTAACCACGGCCGGTGTGTGTAACCAGCTCCTCCGTTGTCGATTCGCAGATAACGCGAATCCGCCCTTTGATCGAAGAGAGAAAAGAGAAAAAAAAAAAAAAAAAAAGGAGAGAAAGAAAAAGATTTTCGCCTTTTCGTAATTTTTTTTTTTCGACGGCAAACGGCGCATCGTTTTACGACCGTAGCCGTAATCTCTCTCGAAATCGAGATCGAAGTGCACGGTGAAACGCGGACAGCGATAACGTGACACGCGTGACGTAATGTAACCCTGTTCCACGAAGGACGCGGTTTTCACCAGAGTTCGATCTTCCTGTAAGATGGTGTCGTTTTCGAGGCGGGCCGAAAAACCGGTATGCCGAAACGTGTGCGAGGACGGGCGAGGAGGCGAGGAGGCGAGGAGGGGATGGCGGGAGG
>NW_006263396.1:663101-671860 GCF_000469605.1 Apis dorsata
GGGGGGAAGGGAGGCAGAAAGAGGATTCGATGTCATGTGCGATGACGACAAACAGCAAGGTCCCTCTCTCGTACTTTTACTTTCGTCGCTTCCATAATTTCATCTCTCTTTACATCTTCGATGATGAATTTGTTCGATGAATTAGTTAGCTGGCTAACGAAATGCCTAAGTACGTATGTAAAATTATAACGGATATTGTTTGAATCTTTCAACGTATTCGCTGCCAACCACGAGCGTATTTTTATCGAATTCTAACGTGTTTCTATGCGAATAAAAACGTTTTGCATTACAGACAAAAAGTTATCGCGGATGGAATTTATTATAGAAAAGTTAAATTCTTGTTATTGTTATTGATTAAATGGAAAATTGAATATATTCGCAGAGAAATAACCAGGGGAAGTTGCATAGATAAACATTCGAGAACAGGAATGACGATACGAAATGAAATTACATAATTTGCTCCTGGCAACGAGTGGGTTAACGTTAGGAAGCGGAAGAAAATTAATCGGCTGTTGGCTAATAGGATGGGTTAAAATAAAATCGTGTTGTCCCGCGTCGAATATACGTAAGATACCGGTATAGTTTATTTTAATTGTTATAACGTTTCGTTACGAAAAGTTATATTTATATATCTATCTTGATCCCTCGTATCGATGAATTTTTCTTTTCTCGTGAATCGAAAATAAACAAATAAAGAAACACAGGCAGGCAGTGAAGGGGGGAGGGGAGGGAGTTCGCGACGAAGGAGAAGAAGAAGAAGAGGGAGAAGAGGAAGAGAAAGAACGAAGAAACGAAAGAAAGACGAAGATGGGAGAAAAAAAACTTTCGTTCGACGAAACTTTCATTACTTTCTTATCTTATGTTACGAGCGAAACACTGACCAACCCAGCCAATTCTCTCTTTCTCACTCCGGCGCGCGACAGAAGATGCGCGAGACACCGAGAAGAATCGAGCGTGCGATCTCGCGCCGACAATTATCGGGTATGATGGCGATGTATAACCGTTGGCGATCGAAAGTGAAATCGCAACAAGAAGAAAAGGTGACGAGAGAGGAGTCGCCTCGTCTCGTCTCCTCTTCCTCTCGCCGGTTCTTTATTTGGAGCTCGATTTTTTCCCCTCCTCCCCTCCCCTCTCCTCCTCACCTTTCGAGCTAGTCCACTTACGTAACTATACGCGCGGGGTTAATCGACGATTTTACACGGACTCTTCCGCGTCGATCCCGTACACGTAATCTCGTAACGAAGATGGCGCAATTTTTTCATCGATATCCACGGGATTATCGTTTAATTCTTCTCTGAACTGATTCCTTTCTTTTTCTCCGACAATCACGGAGACGACAATTTGACAAATTCAGTTGCCTCTCTTCTCTTCTAGCATCGAGGGACGGGTGAAAGTTTCCAATCGTTTGAAGAATCTCTCGTTGAATTTTCGTGGAAAATTCGCCTTCCATCCAAGTAAATACGTAATCGTGGTGGATGAAGGTATAATCGATCGGCGGAGGAGAATCTTGGCCGGAGAAAGAATCGGAATCCCGAGTGGAATTGTCGGGCGTTTGGAAGAGGGTATCGAGAGAGTGAAAGTTCCCGCGTTATATGAGTTTTTGGCATTGGGCGTTTGGATTGGAGGGCCTCGGTTGGTATCGAGGTCACTGGTGCCACCACCACCCAACGGCGTGGATCCACGAGTTCGGTGGATCGCGTGGCCCGCACAACTGGCTGCCCCAAAAACTTTGGGCTGCGCGAGGCGTTCACTTCGGCTCCTCCGCGCTCCGTGCGTGCAACGCGTGCGTGCGTGCGTGCGTGCATGCGTGCGTTCCTTAGTTCGCTCTCTTCCGGCCTTCGTATTATTGCTCTCGCCTCGCGAGTGAATCAACCATCTCCCGAAGGCATTGTCTTCTATTTAAAAACCGGCGTGGCAGCTATGAATCGTGTGCGCGACGACCACCGTCGGTCGGTATCTCGATTTTGGACCGGGCTCCGGCCAAAGTGATTTACACAACTCGTGAGAAATATGTGGATCTCGAAGGATGGGACGAATTATTCCCGTGCACCACTTCGCCGTGCAACGTGTGTTTAATTATAGATCCATGCTCCCCTCCGCCGCGCACGTATCTCGTAGGGAGCGACGATCGATGATCGGCTGATATTGCTCGCATCAGAAGAAATTTTATGGATATTCGTTAGGAAGGATTCGTTGTTAATCGTGACGTGTAACATGTGCGCGAAGATGAGTGTTCTGCAAGGTCGTCACATAGGTAGGATTCCTTCTATTTTCGATTATTTTTAACCAAATGAAACAAGAATTTTCTCGGATCGATCGAGTCGATCTCCGATTGCATTCGAATTTTATCGATGCGCAAAAGCATCCCGCGCGTTCTTTCTCGATCGATCATCGAAAAGTGCGAGCAGGTGTCAATTTATTGACCCTCCAGGTCAATAACACTGGATTTCACAATTGCACGGTTCGCTAATTTTAAATGAGAGGACTTACTTACCATCATGCTCCCTCCTCGAGAGATTCGTTCTTTAAAATTAAAATCCTGGCATTATAGTCTCGAGTTAAAGAATAGAATTCTCTTCTCGCGTAATTTCCCCCAATTTTTCGCGATAGAAGGATCGAAAGTGGAGGAAGTTAAAAGTTTGAAGGAGGATATCGAGATTCCTTTACAGATCTATTGCGAAAACGAGGTAGAAACCTGGAAGCGAGTTCCCAGGCAAAGGAGGAGTTTTGCAACGGATTTTTTTCGAAGTTGGAGGATTTCTTTTTTCCTTCTTCCCTCTTCTCCTCTCGGGAATCGTTCGCGAAACGGGGCTTCCTGCTGTTTCGACACGCCGACGTTCTCGTTGTGTTGCGACACGTTTCGAGGATCAGCTATGCGCTGATCCGACGAAATCGTTCGATTCGTACGGTGAAGCAGTTTGGCCAAGAAAATCGTTATAAATAATCCAATGACCCCGTAAGTAAGCTTCCTCGCTCTCCAGCGTTTCGAAATTTAGAGTTCAAATTGATCGAGAGCTAATCGAATCGAAAATTGGAAAATCTTTGGAACGAGATTCATTTATTTACTTTTTGTTTCTCTCTGATGAAAAATGAAAGAAGAAGGGAAGAGGAGAGAAAGGAAATTGAAAAAACGCGTGGCGGTAGCGGCGAGGAAGCTTTGCTCGCGTCGTGGTACGGTGACCAGTCGTACGAGTCTGAAAGTTGAACGGAGTAGGACGTAGGCGATGGAACGAATTTCGATTCGTTTCCACGCCGCTCGTCGGCTTATGACACAACACGGCAGAGCTTGCCGTAGGAAAAGTAAGGTAAGGCCAGTGGTATAATAGAAACTTTCACTGCGGAGGTTCAACGTACCGTAGGCCTCTCCGACTCTCACTCGCTAACCGTTCTCACTGCCTGTGCCCGATTCGCCGATATTCCTCTTTCGAGCGAGCGAGAAAAATTAAGCAGGAATATTTGTAACGTGGAAAAGAAATTTCTCGATACGAGATTTCTTGGATTCGGTGCAGATCCTTTAAACCGGCTCCTCTCTCTCTGCATTTCCACGATTAAAAGGTTTTTTTTTTTACCGAAAAAAAAATTTTCCTATTCGAGGAATATTCGAAGGAATCTGGTTTAATCTTGGTCGATTCGTTAATCGATTTCTGTTTATTCGTTTTCGCGAAATTCGAAATTGGTAGATTTTTTTGGAGAAAAAGTTGGTTTAATGGCGACGCGCATACGAAGAGAACTTTCCTTCGCGATAATACCGTTTCCTTGCGAGCGATCCAGCTTGTTCGAGATAACGCGATACGCGCTCGAGGAAGTGTAGTTCCCTTCGTGTTTCTCTTCTCTCTCTCTCTTTCTCCCCTTTCTCTTCGTTCCTCCACGCGAAAAAGAAAGTTCGGCGAGCCTGATCGAGAATCCTCTTTTTGCGCCACCAGGAAGGAACGCTTCGACTCGATTCAACTCCTTCGAAGCGAGACTTGGAAGGCAGGGTTCCTTTTTCCGATCCACCGTTTAAACATCGTTCCTCGTAATACGTGACACGTAATACAGTCGCGCACAGGGTGGGAAGAATCGAGCGATAAATATGCGTACTTTTCACCCGGATCGAGTCGGTAAAATTGTAAAATCGGTGTTCCCACATTATACCCGTTGTACCGTTATACCCCGGTAAACCGATGTTTTTTTCCCCCCTGCGATAACTCGAAGGTGGACACGGTTGAAAACGGAGGTTTCACATCCGTGAGGACTCGGCCCGATAAGCCTGATAAGTCTTTTTTTCTTTTTTTTTCAAATAACGGCACGCGGTGATAAAGTGCGAAACTACGTCATCGTATACGTGCGATGTCCCTTTCGTTCCGTTCCGTCCATCCTATCCAATCGTATTGCACGTACAAGACCGTAAATATATCTCTTTTTCGATATTTTGTCGCGTGGATAAAGGACATTTTTTTTTGAAAAAAAAAAAAAAAAGAAAGGGATTTCAAACGAATGGGTTATCTCGAACGATAACGAAGATTTCCTCGATGCCTCCTCTCGAATTGGAAATCCCGCGACAGGTAACTATTTAACTTTCTCCGCGAAGCTTTACGAGCCTCGAAACGGTTCTTCATCTTCTTCTCCGCTCGTGAACTCGTCCACGATTCCACGGTTCACCCTTCTAAATCACGGGCCGTGATACTTCCTGGTCCCGAGGCTCGAGGCGAGCGGCATTATTTTATCCGCGACTCATTACCATTGTCAAGAATTCGTTTCCTCGTGGCACGAATCGCGGCGGCCAATCGCGTGGCGGCAGCGAGCGAGGGAGCGAAACCGTGGAGGAAAGAAACCGAGGAGGGGAAGAGGCGGCTAGAGGAGTCGGACACGATCCGAAGTGGAGGGGGAGGAGGGGAGGGAGTTGTAGATCTAGGATGTCATGGCGTGGGAGAGTCACTTTCACCATCGGCGGCCCCTATAGGCGGTTCAATCTACCCGTGCTACGTGAAATTACGCGGCTCCGTTTCACTAGATTCATCACATGATGGTACCTAACTCGCCGGAAATATGTCAACGCGCGAGAATCGTACAAGGTTTTCTATCTATTTGCGTCGCGAAAACGAGTTTCCGCCCTTTCCGCCTTTTCTTTATTCTTCGTCGTTTTCGCGTTTTTTGGAAAGAAGAGATATTTAGCTTTGTTTCGTCGAACAGCGAAAATGGATTTTTAATTAAGATGTATGATAAAATTGATCTATATAAAGTTGAGGTAATTAACGGACGGATGATAAATTTATATTAATGGGGGGAAAAAGATCTGTTCGAAGGGGGGAGGGGGATATTTAAAGTAATCTTGAGTCATCAAAGTGATTCAAGGTACATTGAATTTTTAAAACTTCGATCGAATATTAATGCTTTTCGTTCACTTACCACGCGATGGATTACGTAAGTCGCTTCCTGTTACGATTACATTCTTGTTACGAGTGCCAGGAAATGAATTTTCAAAAATAATTATCCCGTTTACACGACACGAAAGAAAATAGCGATAAGAGGGAAAAAATGTATTTCGTTCGATCGCCACCGATCGAGTCGATCGCCATAGATCGAAAAAACATTTTTACTTTTCCTGTTATGTAAAATGAAATGTCTAACCTTTCGTTCGGTTATATAAATTCTGAGTTGATTGATATAGTAAACATTTTAAATATAGCTGATTGTCATATACTCTTCTATCGTGTTCTAAATAAAACAGAAATACAAAGTACGAAACGACAAAATACGTTAATAAAATCAGTTGGTATACAAATAATCTTTCTTATAATTTCTAATGAATCGTATGTGATTTATAAAAATAAATACGTTAAATACGTTTTTATTAAACCGAAATGTCTTTTTTTTCTCATATTATTATAAATACATAATTTATTAAAATCATTTATTAAAATCACTTTTACGTTATATCTATTAATTTAAAAAAAAATATTGTCATATTGAAATACAATTTTATACGATTCTTAATTATTCAAAACGGCGGAACACGCTTCTAACTCGTGATAATAACACAACTTTTCGATCATCGAACTTTCTAGATTCGATTAAAAATCGCGTGTCGAAGGGAAAAAAGTAGCCGAGGGAAGAAAAAAGAAAAAGCGATATATCTGGAAAGCTCTCGCGCTCCCTCTTCCTCCTTACGAGGACAGCGTCGCGTTTAATGAAGCAAATACCACGAGTATCGAGGTAAAGCGCGAGAACCTCGAAAAAGCTTGGCCGAGATAGCGAGAGCTTGCGTGGCTTTGAGCCCGGCACAGAGGCGCAGACACACGCACACACATACACACACACATACACGATATACACAACAAGATCGCCGGCGGCCTCTCAAGAAGAGACCGTAGGTTAGTGCATTGGCTGCACTTTCCGTCTCGATGTGTGCATGTGCACGCCGCAGTGGCGGCAGCTGTCGGTCGTATGCATGCATTGGTTACGCAAGAATAGTAGCGTGTGTGAGACTGCTGACCCACATACGCCAGGGAGCAAGGACCCCAATGCACCACGTATATACCCGGCTCAGTGCCGACTAACGCGAGTGTGTGCGTGCGACTGTGAGCGGTGGAAGTATATGGAAGTATGCGCATGCGCGTGCACATGCGCACCCGCGCCTCTGTACCGTGGATGCGCCTCGTCCGTGTAATGGTACCTGTAAACGCCATCTGGCGTTGCACACGTTCACCACGCACACACTCGCCCACGTGGCTCTCAAAGTTGATTTAAGCCTCGTTCACAACGTCGTGCCTAGTTTTTCCAACGAAAGTTCGCTGCACTTGACCGGAGTGTCGATACATTGCGGAGTTTCGCGACGAAAAGCGAATTACGTACTTCTCGATGCTTCCAGTACTTTTCGATCGCGGCCAAGGAGTTTCTCAACTTCCTGTTTCAGCTGTTCGCGTTTGCTCGCTCCACTCGCGGACAATTGAATAGACGTTTCAACAGCTACGCGATCGAGTGGCGTCACAATTATCGGGATTCATAATTGGCGTATGATTCTTGTAATTAACTCGAACATTACAAAACGAAAAACGACGGTACAAATATAGGTTAGGGAGCATCGATATTTTTACATTGTTAAATTGTCGCGCTTTGATCGACTATGCTAACCAACGCGAAACGCGATTAGAAACGTTGCACTTGCACGCCTTCGCGTCTAATCTCCACGTATATCTCTTTGTAATCGAATTATTTCCTTTTTTTTATTTTCGTCGAATTGAAATACCTCGTTTCCATCGATCATTCCGATTTAGACGAAAGATACATCGAGAGGCTTTAAATAAAACAAAATGAAATAATATATTACGGAATTGATTTTACGTTTGTCCTATTTTCGTAGAGTTGTGTATATATAACGGCAAATTATGCCGAAGCGGAAATCATACGGAAAATCATTATGGTTGCAGTTCGACACGAGCTGTTGCGAGTAGGAGAAATTGCTTAAAATAAGAGCATTTGACGTGACAGAGAAAGTTGTTCCGTGATTTTACGACTCGCGATTATTTGCCCAAGTCGAAGGCATATAGGGAGAACTCGACTTGGTTGGAAGCCAGAGGCGTGAACGATCGGTCTCATACGTCTGTAAATTTAAACTTGCACAAAATTATTGAAGTTGAGAATAAATCGGATGCGTTCAACAGATGCGTTTAGAATGAAACGCGTGTTTCATAAATGAAGCGCTTACGTCACGTAGACGTCATTACACCGGTCAAACATTTTCCATCGAAAACTTGCATAATCGTTCGGTTGGCACGTAACCGTAATATACACATTTACACTAATTTCCAATCCCTATCTGGCAGATCTCCTATCCCGAATATCACAAATGGATTCGTAAAAATGGATCAAGGCGTACATCTACGTTGATTAAACATTTTTTTCCCCCTTTTTAATTAATCTATCTCTTCCTTCCCAAGAAAAATCACCCGTCAACCTGTTGTTATCGATTATCCAGCATCGTTCGCACGCGGATGCGAGAAAACCGCGCAAAACGCCAGCGTGGTTTCATGCGTTCGCATACGATTGGCCTGTATTATCTACGACACGGCGTTTATTAAAACGACCCATGGTGTGTCATAGACCATTTCTCTCGCGCGCGACCGTAAAACTGGCTCTCGTCTTGGCCGGCCATTAATTACGGACACCCGGCAAACAGCGATAAGACACGATTTATCATTATCAGGATACTCTGGACGAGTTATTATTAAACTGACCTGGCGCACCAATCGACACAAGATCCTATATTCCTCCAGCTTTTAAACCCATCGACGAGGCGATACGTACGAGCTTCTTTTAAAAAAATAAAATTAAACAAAAATTCTCCCTTTCCTTAATTCCTCTCTTTATTATCATCCTTTCATTAAGAAAATTTTTTTCATCCTCAACCAAAGTTTCAAAATCCTTTATTTTTTAACTTAGTTGAAACTCGTGTCGCGATTGATTCGAGGCTCTCGTCTCGCTCGCGGCCGGCAAGGATAGGATCGGCATCGAATCGTATCTTTGCACCGCTCAAAGATACTGGCATGCAACGATCCAATTGTACGCTATTGGCTAAAGAGGGGTTAATGGCGAACTATGCGTTCGCCGTAATCGCGAACGCGTGCGTCCCTACACGTATATATTGTAGTACTTTCACATTCAGTCCGTTCTCTTTGCGATAGCCGATATCCTCGGCCAGGCCGAGATGACTTCCACGGCTAGTCGAGAAGCGTCTTATGTTGCTCGAGCCCGCCAGTTCGCGTTCTCGAAACGAGCCA
>NW_006263396.1:671903-672197 GCF_000469605.1 Apis dorsata
GAAAAGGGAAAGCCGTTGTTGGAAGGCTGTTGTAGTAGAGTCTCGAAAGAGTAGTCGGGTAGTGACAACGTGATTCGCGAGAAAGTTGCTCGTCGCTTTTCAACGAGTCACGTTACAATATGACATAACCTAACATTTTCATCGAGTTTTCACAACTTTTGCGGGGGGACCACTACTTTTCGAATACCAGTGTTTCTTAACTGCTTTCTCGAAGCAGAATTTAACCGTGATCTTCATTTCGAAGAAGTTGAATATTTATCGATATATATATATATATATATATATATATATATA
>NW_006263396.1:672302-673629 GCF_000469605.1 Apis dorsata
CGTTCTTTTCAATGCCAATTCGTTCTCGGTGCCAATATAATCGAGTAAGAGTAATGTATTAGAGATTATCGAAAGAGGATAGAATAGATAGGATGACGCTGAAAAAAAATGTAAATGCATCGATCGATAATCGTTTNATTAATGAAGATGTTTCTCGCGATAGACATCGCGAGTTCGATTCGATCACGATCCTTTGCAACGTTGATTCTTCGATTATTAAGCCCGTTTTATAAAACTCTCTTTCTCTTTCAAATATTATTACCACCCCTTTCTGAAATAAGAGAGAGACGTCGAGCAACGGTTTATCGATCGATCGATAAATTCGAATTCTCTCTAATTTTTTCTCTCACCTTCGTTCATTTTCTTTCTGTTCCCAGGAATTATGACCCTTACGAGCAGCCCGTGTGAGCTAGACAACATGAGCTTGTTTCAAGACCTCAAGTTGAAAAGGAGGAAGGTCGACTCCCGATGTAGTAGCGACGGTAAGAATTCTATTTTCCCCTTTTCTCCTCGTTCGATTCGACGTCCAATTCGAACGAAAGCAAAAACCTTTTCTTTTCTTTTTTCTTTTTTTTTTTTTTTTTTACCTCGAACAGGAATCGTGAAAATGTTCCTACGTATTTATCGACCGTGATCTATTTTACCGACACGTCCCCCTCGTTTATTTTCCTCTTTTCTTTTTTTTTTTTTTCCTCCCCCTCAACGATGAAAACGCACGAAAGACTTCGAGAGGCCTAATCTCATTTTAATTACAACGTAGCAGAATATGTTTCGTCGACGAATCGGGAACGATAACGAATGGATAACGATCGCTCATCCAGTGTCAGGAAATCGTTATCATGGGAGGGGAGGGGGGAATCGTTTCACCTTGATCGTAGTACGCATCGCTTCGAAATCGAAACGACGAATTAATAATATATTACCTGTTATTCTTTCGACGACAATTCGAATAGGATAGAGAAAGCCGATTTTCTCGATTCCAATTTCTTCCTTTTCTCTTTTTCTTCTCTTTTTTCGTCCTCTCGCTTTCGACAGGCTTTCGAAGTTGAGAATCAGAAGAATCGTGGGGCCGAGTCTCCTCTAATAATAACAATAGGAAAGTGCGTTCTATTCCAAGTGCGTAATACCAAGATTTCGGGCGACTTTATTTACTTGACGTCAAAAAGAAATGAATACGTTTGGCCGATACAGCTATGCATACCACAGGAATTATTCATTCCTCGGTTTCACAACTATTGCGCGCGATCAAGAGGTAAGGCTGGATGAATCGAGGTGTTCGCTTACTTTTGTGGTCAAGAGAGTCTCTCTCTCTCTCTCTCTCTCTCTC
>NW_006263396.1:673851-677867 GCF_000469605.1 Apis dorsata
GAGGTCCTTGACTCGAGCTCGAATCTTTTCTCGTCGGGAATACTTCCCAGGAACTAGTGGTGAGCGATTGTTTTAACGATCAGTTGCCGCCCATAACGTCGTGTTTGACGTTATTAATCATTATTGGCCCGATTTTCATGACCCAAGCAGAAACCCGCCTGTGCAACATCCTTCATTCGTTCGTTCGATGCGTGTATAGATATATATATATATATATATATATATATATACGAGTCGGTAACCGTATCATTATATAGGGAAGACCAAGTTTTAGAATCTATTACGAAAATCCGCGTCGAAATAAAATTTCCTGGACCGCCTCCAACGTTGGCCTGGTGGTCTTGTAGCAAAATAGACACAAGTTTATTCGAGTAATTGTGTCAACGAAATTGACTAACATTTTCGTGTACGTACGTTCGTGAGGAAATTCTGCGCAACTCTTCGAGCAATTCTTACGAATTCCATTTTTCCTCCGCTTAATCCTCCATCAGCAACATTATATCGTAAAAGCACAATCCGCTATAGAGTGTTTCTCGAATTGTAACAATTTTTTAAATCCTTTCATTCTTTTCATTCTTTTCTCATCGCTTTTTGAATAAATTACGAATTAAATAATCGTAGCTAAAAGTTAAACTTCCTTTAAATTTCCAACGAAACATTGAGCGTCTTAAAAATTTCGATTCTCGATCGTCCGGAAAAAAAAAAGGAACGTTTGAAGAAAAAGTAGGAATCAGAGGAAACTTAAACTTATTCACCCTTTATTCCGCCTGAAACGCGAGAGAACGACACCGACGCCAAGTTGTTCCAAGCCCTCGACTCGTTCTTGACCCCTTGACGGTTTGGATCCCACCACCTTGGTGACGCGTCGTTATCGCGTCTCGAGCTCGATCGGCTCTCGAGGAAGGATTGGTTCGCGCGTGGGGTGGCCCGAACGAAGGGGAAAGCGAAGGGGAAAGGTGAGCGTGGGGCGGGCGAAGAGGGGGGTGGTTGATGGCGGCGGTGTGCAGCAGGGTTGAACATCAACCCACGCGGTCTCCCGGACGTGCACCGCCGCTAGTTCGGCTTCGTCTGAACTCGCGCAAGCACGCGAACGGTCCGTCTAAAAATTATTCGATTTTTTCCCGCTTTCCGTGGTGGAAAGGAGAGACCCGAGCTGCATCGATTATTCTTTTTTCCTCCCCTTTTTCCAAGATTCGTGAACGTGACCCATAACCCGGCTAGGTTGAAGGTCGGCCACCGTTCTTGGCGGGAAATACGAATCGATGGCAACGAATGATTACGGGGGTTGCTTCTCGAAATTTTGGAATCGACTCTTATTTCGGTGACAAGTTTCAAGTTCCTTCTGGGAGTAGAGAAGAGGCGTAGAGGATAGAGATCAAGAATTTCGAGATTCTTTCCAAAATGGCGAAGACGATTCTCCAATTCGAGATCCATTTTGATTACCGTTTCTCATCCATCGATGAGACGAGTTTTCTCCATCAGAAAGATCGAGGAGAATCATTGATCTTTCCGCGTGCAACGTCATACGTGCGACGCAATTAGGTGTGGTGCGCGTACCTGTGTATGTGTATGTGTGTGTGTGCACGAGAAGCATCGAACTCGTTCGATCTGTTTCAACGTCATCGCTGGTTAATTGATTCATCTCTCCCTCCTTCGTCTCTGAAGAATCCTTCGTTCGATGGAGTCCACGGGGTGGAAATGGCCGCCGTGACTCGAGGACGCTAATCTTCCAATTCTCTTTTCTGGAGAAATGTGGGTGGGAATCGAGGACGAAGAGAATCGCCGGATAACACAGCGAAGAGAGTTGCCGAGGGGACGATGAACTCGGCGTTGAGAAACGAGGCGTTCCTCCCCGACCTCCACCGGGGTTGGAGCACGTCGAGCCTCGTGAATCCGAGGATACCGTCGTACTACTATTTCCTCTACCATCCGTGCAGCGGCCTCGCTGCGCAACCCTACAGGAATTACGTCGAGTTCCAGCTGACGATGCCGCCTGTGTACGCATTGCTCGATCATCCACGCTGCTGCCACGATTGGAACTCCTCGATACTCGGTAAACTCGATTTCGAACGACGTTCTTTCCTCTTTTCATCTCTTCTTTGTGAAGAAGGAGAGCGAAATTTTTAAAGTGAAATTGTGAAAATCGTCGATGAATGAGGATTTGTCGAATCGATTGGAAAGGAGTGAATTAATCGAAGGGGAGGGGAAGATATTTTGTCTTCGAATAGGAGAGGAAAAGGATTAATATTCGCGCTATTAATAGAGATTGGAAACTGGTAGGTCGCAGGGTGGCTACAATCGCGACTCGGCCTTGTCAACTGCATTCCTTCCTTGACCTACACACGATCGCAATGTTCCCCATATCCTTTTCCATCGTATCGAGCGAGTGTTCTTGGAAAGTGTCTGCTTCTTCTTTTTCCAATAAGAAGAAGAGGAAGAGAGGAGCGCAAACCTTTTCTCCTTCGCAAGAGCGGATTCAGATTCGATCGATCTCTCAGATCTCTCCGAAGAAATCCTCTTCCATTTTCGAGAGACTGTTTTTGGGGATCGATTCCGCCTTCCGTCGCGATGATTAATAATATTTCCATATTTTCGACCAATTAACCGAGATCGAAATGTCCAGGAACATCGACTATAATCCGACTATAATCGAATCGATTGGATGAGGCCGCAATGATTATTAATTCGAAAACAACGCGCCTTAGAATAGAAGTTCCATTTTTGCCTAGATTCTCGTTTGAATTTCATCGAGGAATTAACCGTCAAGACACGTTGAAATATCGAAAAATATCGATTGTAATCCGACTATAATCGAATCGATCGATGGATGGAGTTACAACGATCATTAATTCGAAAACAACGCGTCTTAGAATAGAAATACACTTTTGCCTCGATTCTGTTCGATTCTCGAATTTCATTGAGGAATTAACCGTCAAGACACGTCGAAATATCGAGAAATATCGACTATAATCGAATCGATCGGTGGATGGGGCTGCAACGATCATTAATTCGAAAACAACGCGCCTTAGAATAAAAGTTCCATTTTTGCTTCGATTCTTATTCGAATTTCATCGAGGAATTAACCGTCGAGCCACGTCGAAATATTAAAAAAATATCGACTATCATAATCTATAATCAAATCGCTCGATGGATGCCACAACGATCATTAATTCGAAAACAACGCGCCGTAGAATAAAAGTTCCATTTTTGCTTCGATTCTTATTCGAATTTCATCGAGGAATTAACCGTCGAGACACGTCGAAATATTAAAAAAATATCGACTATAATAATCCATAATCAAATCGATCGATAGATGCCACAACGATCATTAATTCGAAAACAACGCGCCTTAGAATAAAAGTTCCATTTTTGCTTCGATTCTTATTCGAATTTCATCGAGAAAAATCGCACGTCGATCCAACATCGCGACCGCTATTAGAGAGAGAGAAAGAGCGAGCGAGAGCGACAGAGCGAAAGAAAGAGAGAGCGAATAGAGCGAGAGCGATAGACAGCGCGCCTCGTGCATCCACCGCGGCGTAAACCTAGGTTCTAGGGAGGTTCTAGGGAAAACGCGTCGCCCAATTGTTCCATCGAGTATAAACGTGAGACCAACGCCTTATTTCTCAGACTCCCCGGTATCCCTTGGATCAGCAGGCTCGCCGCTCGGGATCCAGCCGGCGGACGCTCCTTCACCCATAAACTTTCCTGCTCCAGGGGAGAGCATGGCCGACACCTCGACCCTGTCGCCGGAGGCTAACATGCCGGGCTCGCCGGGCTGCCCCGTGGTCAAAGTGAAGAGCGAGTACCTGCTTGGCATACCGAGCCCGGGTACGCCGCGCGATCCTCTCCGCGGGACGGCGAGCGTCGGCTTGGAACATCCCCGGGACACACCCTGCTCGGACCGCGCCTCGCCCGACTCCGTCTTCCCGGACGCCAGTTCCATAGTCGGCTACGCCAGGGTGGTCGAGGAACAGCAACAGCAACACCACCAACATCATCAACAACAACAACAACAA
>NW_006263396.1:679291-682382 GCF_000469605.1 Apis dorsata
GCATGATCTGCGAGGACAAAGCCACCGGACTCCATTACGGGATCATCACGTGCGAGGGGTGAGTGAGAGCGCGTTCGAGTTCGGAAACTCGAATCGCATCTCTTTCTTTCTTCCTTCTTTTGTTTCGAGTTTGTAAATTTATTTCTTTTTTTTTTTTTTATTCCATCGTTTTGAAATTCCTAAATTCGAGATCTCTTTCTTTCTTCCTTGTTTTGTTTCGAGTTTGCAAATTCGAGATTTCTATCTTTCAAATTTGTAAATTCGAGATTTCTTCCTTCCATCGTTTTGAATTCATAAATTTGAGATCGATTTCTTTCTTCCTTTCTTCCTTCGTTCCAAGTTTGTAAATTCGAGATCTCTTCCTTACTTCCTTCCTTTGTTCCAAGTTTGTAAATTCGAAATTTCTTCCTTCCATCGTTCTGAATTCGGAAGTTTAAGATTTCTTCTTTCCAAATTCATAAATTCCAGATTTCTTTCTTACTTCCTTCCAAATTTGTAAATTTGAGATTTCTTCCTTTCTTCCTTTCTTCCTTCCTTCGTTCCAAATTTGTAAATTCGAGATTTCTTCCTTCCATCGTTCTGAATTCATAAATTTGAGATTTTTCTTTCTTTCTTCTTTCCTTCGTTCCAAATTTGTAAATTCGAGATCTCTTCCTTTCTTCCTTCCTTTGTTCCAAGTTTGTAAATTCGAAATTTGTTCCTTCCATCGTTCTGAATTCGGAAGTTTAAGATTTCTTCTTTCCAAATTCATAAATTAGAGATCTCTTTCTTTCTTTTTTCTTTGTTCCAAATTTGTAAATTCGAGATTTCTTCCTTTCTTCCTTCCTTCGTTTCAAATTTGTAAATTCCAAATTTCTTCCTTCCATCGTTGTGAATTCGAAAGTTTAAGATTTCTTCTTTCCAAATTCATAAATTAGAGATCTCTTTCTTTCTTTTTTCTTTGTTCCAAATTTGTAAATTCGAGATCTCTTTCTTTCTTCTTTCCTTCGTTCCAAATTTGAAATCTCTTTTTTCCATCGTTCTGAATTAGAAAATTCAAGATTTCTTCTTTCCAAATTCGTAAATTCAAGATTTCTTTCTTTCTTCTTTCCTTCGTTCCAAATTTATAAATTCGAGATTTTTTATTCCATCTTTCCAAATTCATAAATTCGAGATCTCTTCTTTTCTTCGTTCCATCGTTTCGAATTAAAAAACTCGAGATCTCTTCATTTCTTCCATTTCTTCCTTCCATTTTAAATTCGAAAATTCAAGATTTCTTCTTTCCTTCGTTCCAAATTTATAAATTCTCTTCCTTCCATCCAAATTCAGAAATTCGAAATCTCTTCCTTCCTTCCTTCCTTTCTTCCAAATTCGGAAACTCGAGATCTCTTCTTTTCTTCGTTCCATCGTTTCGAATTAAAAAACTCGAGATCTCTTCTTTTTTTTTCTTCCGAATTCGGAAACTCGAAATCTCTTCCTTCCTTCCTTCCTTTCTTCCAAATTCGGAAACTCGAAATCTCTTCCTTCCTTCCTTCCTTTCTTCCAAATTCGGAAACTCGAGATCTCTTCTTTTCTTCGTTCCATCGTTTCGAATTAAAAAACTCGAGATCTCTTCTTTTTTTTCTTCCGAATTCGGAAACTCGAAATCTCTTCCTTCCATTTTAAATTCGAAAATTCAAGATCTCTTCTTTCCTTCGTTCCAAATTCATAAATTCGAAATCTCTTCCTTCCTTCCTTCCTTTCTTCCGAATTCGGAAACTCGAGATCTCTTCCTTCCTTCCTTCGTTCCACTGCTCGCGAAGAAAAGCCGCGACGATCGATCGATCGATCGGCGACGAGTCGGGGATTGCGGCTTTCGAGACGAAGGCGAACTCTCACCTTTGCCCGCTCTCTCCCGACTTTGCGCCCGCGTTCTGACGTACGGACGGAAATATATGCGGCCCGAGGTGTCTTCGAGGTTACCGCGTCACGGTTGAACTATGAATACAGCCAGAGATATCCTTCCCCGCACGCTATGCTATGCTTTCGAGCTCTTCGTCGCCTCTCCCCTTCCTCTTTTTCCCTTTGTAAATAGAAACATCTTTTCTACCTTCGAAGGGGAGAAGAAATAATTTCGGATAAATTTAAAACGACCGTTTCCTTTTTTCCTCTTTTTTTTTTTTTCCAAGTTTTCCAAGGTGGAGAGAAAAATGCTCTCGAAGCGTGGCTGATTGCTCCGTAAGATTACTACAGAGTGTCGTTACTCGGTTTCATGCTAGTTTGTTCAATGTCTGTTCGACCGATCCGAGAAATTAGTTGGAAAAACTCGACGAGTTTTCCCTTTGTGTACCCGCTAATTCTCCGCCTATGAATCTTTAATCGGTAGTTTCCCAGTATCGAGATACTACACTCTTTCTTCCCTCGAGAGATAAACTTTGGTTCTCTCGTTGGACAAAGAAAAAAGAAGAAGAAAAAAGAAAATTCTTGATAAAATCGTGTTCGAAAGAAAGAGAGAAAAATTTCGCCGAAACTTTTCGCGTGGCGGCGAACAAGGATGTTTCTCGTTGAAACGTGGTGAAACAGCGTGTGAAATTATGTATGCGCAGGTGTAAAGGTTTCTTCAAAAGAACTGTACAAAATAGGCGAGTGTACACATGCGTGGCGGAAGGTGGTTGCGAAATCACAAAGGCCCAGAGGAACAGGTGTCAGTACTGTCGTTTCAAAAAGTGCATTGAACAGGGTATGGTCCTTCAGGCGGTTCGAGAAGATCGGATGCCCGGGGGAAGAAATTCTGGTGCTGTGTATAACCTTTACAAGGTTGGTATCCGCATTTACCGTACACCCATGTTATCGAGAAAAAATTCGAGCTCCAAATCGATCCTAATTTTTTATCAATTTTATTTATATATATATTTATTATTATATTATAAACTTTATTATATTATAAACTTTTCGTAAATAATAATAGTTGAAAAATAACGTGTTCGAGCGTAATTAAACGTTAAAATAAGAAAAGATACGAGCTCGAAATTTTGGATCGATCTTAATTCTTTATCAATTTTATTTACATATATATATAATAATATATAAATTTATATATATATTATATATACATATTATATATAATATATAT
>NW_006263396.1:682772-686439 GCF_000469605.1 Apis dorsata
TATATAAATAACAATAGAGACAATATTGAAAAATAACTTATTCGAGTAATTAAATATGGTTAAATTAAGAAAAGATACAAAACATTGGATCGATCTTAATTCATTATCAATTTTATTTATATATATATAAACTTTTCGTAAATATAATAATAGTTGAAAAATAACGTGTTCGAGCGTAATTAAATATTAAATTAAGAAAAGATACGAGCTCAAAATATCGGATTGATTCTACTTCTTTATCAATTTTATTTATATATATATATATATAAACTTTTCGTAAATAATAATAGTTGAAAAATAACGTGTTCGAGCATAATTAAATGTTAAATTAAAAATAGAAACGACCTCAAAATGTTAAATCGATCTTAATTCTTTATCAATTTTATTTACATATATATATATATATAAATAACAATAGAAAATTCGAGCGTAATTAAATATGGTTAAATTAAGAAAAGATACAAAACATTGAATCGATCTTAATTCTTTATCAATTTTATTTACATATATATATATATATAAATAACAATAGAAAATTCGAGCGTAATTAAATATGGTTAAATTAAGAAAAGATACAAAACATTGAATCGATCTTAATTCTTTATCAATTTTATTTACATATATATATATATATAAATAACAATAGAAAATTCGAGCGTAATTAAATATGATTAAATTAAGAAAAGATACAAAACATTGAATCGATTTTAATTCATTATCAATTTTATTTACATATAAATATATATATATAAATAACAATAGAAAATTAAACGTGGTTAAATTAAGAAAAGATACGTCGAATCGATCCTAATTCTTTTTAAGAATTTTATTTAAATATATATATATAAATAATAGAGAATATTGAAAAACAGCGTATCCGAGCGTACTTAAATCCTTAGATTAATCTTACCCCATTTCCGTTCGTTTCATGCGTAAGGTGAAGTACAAAAAGCACAAGAAAAGTAACAAAACGAGCGGAGTGGGCGGAGGCATGGGTGGCATAAGTAGCGGGGGTAACGTTGGCGGTGTTAACGGGTCGGGGTCCCTTGGCGGTAGCAAAAGCGCCATGGGCTCGACGATGCTCGACAAGCACATGGCCGTGGCCGCGGTCGCTCACCATAGCCAACAGCAGCACGTCCAGCTGGCTGGCGGTTTCCTTCATCATCACAAGATCTCGTCCGCCGACCCCCTCAACTCCCAATCCACCACCAGTCACTCGAGCCACCCCGCGCATTCCGGCCACCTGGTCAACGGGACGATCCTCAAGACGGCGCTCACCAACCCCTCCGAAGTGAGTATCATCATCGTTCTTTTTGCATTTCTCATTTTCATTTTCGTCCTCCCCAATTTTTCGCCGCCTCCGTGATCCACAACAGTATTCCCTTTCGAATCCTTTCCAATCAGAAGTAAAATGCTTTTGTGTGCATTTCTCGATTTTCGAAAAATAAAAAAAAAAAAATAATTCCTAAATAAAGAACGTGAAAAGAGACACGCGCGACTAAACGCACGTTTTTTCTTACGTGTGTTTCTTTTCAACCAGAGATAAGATAAGATAAGATAAGATAAGATAAGATAAGCATTTCTCGATGCGAAAAAGAAATAGATCTCTAAATGAAGAAACGTGGAAAGAGACACGATTAACGACGTTTTTTCTTACGTGTGTTTCTTTCCAAGTTTGACGCAACACCGAGTCGGCTCGATTTCACGCGATGCATCCGCGCGATAACTCACGAAAGCGCGCAAGAGATGTACACTTTGCGAGAGAGGCTCCATATTTCTCTATCGGGATCTCCATCTCGGGCCAAGATTATCTAACGAGCCGACCACCATTTATACGTGTGAAACGCGTTTTTTCTCTCCCCCCCTCGACGCTCTCCACACACACACACACACACACACATAGAGCTCGCGTATAGATCAACGTCGCAACCGGTGCAATCGTAGCGAACAACCGATTTCCAGTGATTTATTCGAGGCGGCTCGTTAGAAATCGAGCGGCGGGTCGACAAAAGTTGATCCTTTTTGCCGGTGGCGGTGATGAGAACTGTATATCCCGAAGGTATTCTTCACTTTCACTTTCGAATCACCAGCTGCACGCGATCTTTCTTTCTTTTCGATAGCATCCTCTCGTCCTTGTTTCATTCGATTTTTTTTCCTTTCGAGCGAGTTTTATCGATAATCGATAATAGGGGAAAAGAAAATTTTCTTCTTCTTCGTAGAAGTTGAAGGAAATGATTAACGCGATTGCAAAACTATAGCATTTGCGTTCTCATAGGAGGAGGTTAGGAGGGAAGTTTAGCTTTAAACTCGATCGATCGTCTAATGTGAGAAACTGGCACGCAATGATGTAAAGAACGAGTCAGCTTTTCCGTATACTGTATAGTAAAATATCTGGTGGAATTTTAGAGAGAGAGAGAGAGAATTTTCTTTTCTTCGAAAAAAGAAGAAGGAATTAAGTTAAAAATAAAAGGGAAATGATCGAATTGGAGGGAAATTTTCGATCGGAACAATCTCGAAATATGAATGAACTCCACGTTGCAATTTCACTTTCTTACGAGTCCGCTTGCGCAAGTCTCAAGGTTTCCCACATTACGAAAGCGGATAGATAGAAGGAGCGAATGGTGGTGGTCGTCTCGCATGCCTTTTCGTACTCGTCCAAACGAAGCATTATCTTTTTTACATCGTGAAAGCGTTTCCTTATTAGAGTCCTATCCGTTTCGACAATGATGCCGATTTTCATGATTTTCTCACGATATTTTTTTTTCTCTCTTTTTCTTCTCCTCGTTAATCGATAACTGGTGATATTCACTGATCTAGTTGTGAGAATATGTTAAAGGATATAATAAAATTTCGAAATGTAAACGTTTTTGAAAAACATCCTGATTCTTCCTTTTTTTTAGCTACGATAAATGTTGTATTTATGACGTATTTCTTCAATTATCGAAGAAGCTTCTCGTGAATATATTACCGTAAATCAGAGTTATTCGAGATTTTTAACTCAACTTTTTCAACGGGGAGTAATTAAAATGCTCAAGTAACATTTATTCGTGGCTATAATTCATATAATGCCGTTTGGCATTAAAATTATTTCCAATTATTATTATTTTGAGCGATAAATTATTAAAGTAATTTTACTCGTAAACATCAACCATTAAATTTTCGCTGCTATAAATTATAGCAAAATTTGTTCAAACGAATTTCGATATTTCAATTATTATTTTCTTACAATAAAAATAAAGTTGAATTATTTACGTATAGGTTAATAAATTTTAATCTAATCAAAATAATATCCATTTTTATTAACATCGCTTAAACACGGCTCGGGAAAGAAAACAAGATTGTTTCTTTTTGTAAGGGGACGATGATCGATGCGCGAGATTCAATGATCGAGAATATCGAAATAACGTTCACGGAGCACGTGAGGTATGCAAACAACGAGAAGAATTACCGGGAACGGTCAGAGCTTGGGTAGAGGCCATTGCCAAAAGTGAAATCGATGACTCTCCCCGGCCCGGATAAATATTGGCCCGTGGATGGAGGTAGCGGCATTAAGGAGGTCACTTTCCATCTCCGCCCGAATCGTTCGATTCACGGTGCACGGGAACGTAGCGGTCGAAAATTTCTCAAAAAAAAAAAAAAAAAAAAAAAAAAAAAAAAAAAAAAAAAA
>NW_006263396.1:686535-687026 GCF_000469605.1 Apis dorsata
CGAGAATAATATATTTTCCCTCCTTTAAAAGAGATAACCTAAAAAGAAGAATCGAATAAAATTTCGATAATTCTAATATTAATAATCTCTCGATTTTCGTAGAAGAAAGAATATATATATATATATATATACACGTGGATCGATTAATTTTAATCGAAAATACGAATACGAATAGAGGAAAATGTATTCTCGTTCGAAAATCGGCTCGAAGAAGGAGAGAAACAGCTACTACGATGACGACTGCGAGGAGTCCGGTAGGAGAGTAGGGACAATAGAAAATCAGCGACAACCGGTGCCAAGGACGGGCAGTTCTCCGCCGGTTTCGTAACTCGTGAAAGTCTGCACAAGGGACACTGACCTCACCCTACCTCCTCCTTCTCTTCCTCCTCCAACACCTTCTCCTCGCCCCTCCACCTCCGCCCTCCGTGAGATCGCCGCCTCCGGCGACGAGAGACGCGTGTCCCACGGCTTCATCGCGTTCCTCGTTCCTC
>NW_006263396.1:687522-689827 GCF_000469605.1 Apis dorsata
CCGAGGGTATATGGAGGCGACTTTCCCCTCGAAACGTGTCACGGGGGAAAAGCGCTCTCCCCTCGAATCGCGTATACGTATGTGTATATATATATATGTATATGTATATACTCTAGAAATACCGACCTCGAGGTACTTCCTCGATGGTTTGAAAGGTCAGTGAAAGGCCGGTCGGATTTACGTAGGAAGCATGAGCCCATTCTTCTCTGTTGTGGATCCAAATTGTCGCGAGCGAGCGAGAGAGCGAGCGAGAAAGCAAGCGAGCGAGCGAGAGAGCGAGCGAGAAAGCAAGCGAGTGAGAGAGCGAGCGAGAAAGCAAGCGAGTGAGAGAGCGAGCGAGAAAGCAAGCGAGCGAGAAAGAGAGAGAGAGAGAGAGAGGAGGATGATTTTTTATTTATATATAGGAGAAAAATGTTTCGTTTGTTTTTTTCTCTTTTTCAAGGTGGTACACTTGAGGCAGAGGCTAGACAACACGGTAAGCAGTTCGAGGGATCGATCTTTCCCTTTCGACGCGACTGTCGCCATGATCCAGTCCCTCATAGACTGCGACGAGTTCCAAGATATTGCCACGTTGAGGGTATACGCTTGTTTTTAATTCGAATATATTTCTTTAATCGGCGAAATTGAGAAACTCTTTGCCGACGTAATTCGTAATCGATATTAAAATATTTATAATAATACAAATGCTTAAATACTTCTTAATATAAATAAAATTGTATTGTATTGTTTTTTTTTGAGATGAGGAAATATATCGAGCAAAGAGTTCGTCGATCTCGCAAAATTTTGAGATTTATTCTTTCCCCTTTCCGGGATGGAAATGTGAATTTCAACCTCGCTCACGCGAGCGCCTCTCTCCCGTTTTACACGTTGCAGAACTTGGACGAGCTGCTGGACCATAAATCAAACTTAAGCGACAAGCTGTGTCAGATAGGGGACAGTATAGTGTACAAGTTGGTGCAGTGGACCAAAAGGTTACCGTTTTACCTTGAGCTACCGGTCGAAGTTCACACGACATTGCTCACCCACAAGTGGCACGAGATCCTCGTGCTGACCACCTCCGCCTACCAGGCGATACACGGTCAGCACAAGTTCTCCAACGTCGGCAGCGACGCGATGGGAGCGGATTTTATGCAAGAAGTAATTACCTCTTCTTTTTTTCTCTGTCTTTCCTTCTCCCTCCTACGTTGCGTTCCTATCGTTAGCCATCCAGTTTATATATATATATATATATTTGGTCTACATAACATTTTCTTGCCCGAACAGTATTCTTACCTTTTCGATAATAAAGAAGTAAAATATACCGAAAATGTTGCTTTTCGTCTCGCATCTTTGTTATCACGCACGCAGAATGAAACGAATTTTTCTTAATAAATAAACCACGAAATGCCAACTCTTAAAATATAACGATAAAATAACGACACGGTTCGGAATGAAGTTGGCTGGATAAAGGTTCGACTAGCGACGCTCGTGTGAAAAAACGAAATTACTTTCCGAACAACCGAATACCATCCGCGGATAAAAGACTTTCTCTTTAAACAGGCAATATATATAGATTGTATTCCACAACGGGAATGAGTAACCTGCACTCGTATAATCGTATCTATCGAAACGCGCCTTTTTTCCTCTCGTTACTAAAATGTAATTGATAGCATATCTGAAGACAGGGTACTTTCTACGAACGTGAACGTGAAACTTTCTACTTTGGAAAAAGTAAGATTGATAGAGAGTTTAGAGAGGAGAAAAGTATTTTTTTGGTTTTTTTGGTTAATTGGATTAATAAGTAAATGTATCGAGTATGTGGTGTGCACAGGTTTCGAACAACATGTATACGTTGCAAACGTGCCTAACGAACATGATGGGCCGGCCGATAACCATGGACCAATTGCAGCAAGACGTAGGCCTGATGGTGGAAAAGATTACGTATGTCACGTTAATGTTCAGGAGGGTGAGATTACGGATGGAGGAGTACGTCTGTCTGAAAGTAATCACCATGCTCTCGCAAGGTAAGTATCTTCCATCCAAATTTTCATCGTTGAAAACAAGCACAAACATCTGCTACTATAGTAAGTAGTATATAAAAACAAATGCATCCTTTTTTTTTTTTTCTTTGCTAATGCTAATTCAATTGGCGAAGCAATGTAAATTTTCGTACTAAAAACTGTAATAATTATTCGATCGATTATCGAAAAAAAAACAAAATAAATAAATAAAAGTACGTTTTATTCGTTTCTTCCTCGAAAGAAAAAAAATTAAAAATTGAATCAAGGATCGAATAATTACAAAAAAAAAAAAAAAAAAAAAAAAA
>NW_006263396.1:689924-690629 GCF_000469605.1 Apis dorsata
AAAGAAGGACACGCTTATTCGAATCCATCCATCCTCACACTCACGGATCTCTTTCTCTTTCTGTGTCTGCCCTCTCTTAGCACGTGGAGGTACGATGGAATTAGAACATCTACAAGAACGGTACATGAGCTGTCTGCGAAGTTTTGTCGAGCACAGCGCCCCACAACAGCCGAATCGGTTTCACGATCTTCTCGTCAGGTTGCCCGAAGTAAGTCTGACAAATAAGGAAATTTCCCCTGATGGTTCGTCGCGCGTATCGTTTAGATTTTCACTCGGCTCGGTGACATGTGTAAGCGCGGATTAAAATAGGGGAATGGAAATAAAGAAACGAAATAGCGTAGAGTAGAAAGGGAAAATAGAGGGGAAAGGGGGGGGGGGGGAAATGTTTTTAAAATTTGGAGACAGAATTTATTATCGGATTATTGTTATATATCGATCGATTATTCGTCGTTTCATTTCGAATACGGAACAATAACAGATCTAAGTCGATCCTGTTTTCTTCATGAATTCCAGGTACAATCGGCGGCAGCTCTTCTACTCGAGAGTAAAATGTTCTACGTTCCTTTCCTATTGAACTCAACAATTCAAAGATAGTAAATAAAAAACAAACTGACGATAAACGAAGCTGAATACCTATATATACATACTATACATATAAATATATACATATATATATATATATATATATAGATATATATAGATATA
>NW_006263396.1:691154-692198 GCF_000469605.1 Apis dorsata
AGAGATACGAGAAGAAGAAACGAGAAACGAGAAGGAAACGTGAGCGAAATTTGGGCGAAAAAGAAAGAAAAAAAAAAAGAAAGAAAGGAAACCGCGAAGGAAAAAAAAAAGAGGAGAGAGAATGCTTTAAATAAGAAGAAATAAGAAAAAAAGAAAAAAAAGAAGAAAAAAAAAAGGAAAAAAAAAAGAAAAAAGAAGAAAATTAACGAAAGAAAATAATAAAAAATTCGAGAGAGAGCGAGAGAGCGGGAGAGAAAGAGAGGGAGAGTTAGAGATAGAGAGAAAGCGCGCCACCTCGAGATGGGAAATCAATCCGAGGAGGGGAACTGAACTTTTTTATCGAAACTAAAAGACTATAATAATATATTTCTGTACGCAGTACCGCGCAACTACGTCATTGTGTGTTCACGTTGCATAATCCGATCGATAATAAGACTCTCGTTACGTACGCTCACTGTAGGCCACCTACTACCACCTACTACTACTGCTGCTACTACTATTACTACTACTATTACTACTACTACTACTACTACTACTACTACTATTACTACTACTACTACCACTACTACTACCACTATTACTACTACTACTACTACTACTACTACTACTACTACTACTATACTGCTACTATTACTATTACTCTCCATCACTATCAAACTACAAATAGCAGACTACCAAAACGACCGAAAGATCAATCGACCGATATCGATGATAATGGTGATCATAACGATGATATAACGATGATATAATTCAGTCAACAACGACGACGATGATGATAATAATGACGACGACGGCGATGATGATTTCGATGATTTGTGATGATAATGAGTCACCAATTATTAAGGCACAAACGCAAAACAAACCGTTGAACAGAATCGATCGCCGCGTTTCTAAGTATCTTTGCACGCAACTATAATAAATATATATATATTATATATATATATATATATACATAATATCACGGACGAACACGTACGTATTATCCATCCTCGAGGGAAAAAAAGTGATTCTAAACGCCTATAAACGCTCGAATACTCTCGAAAA
>NW_006263396.1:692642-695760 GCF_000469605.1 Apis dorsata
ATTTACAATTTTATCGTCATCAATGTAAATCTTGACGCGTTATAATATCATATGCATCATATTCACCACCGGTCGAAGATGTCCTTGTTCGTAATCGATATTTTACTCGTTCTTCGAACGATCCGATCCTCCATTTCTCTCGGATCATTACACGCCTGAGATCGTTACACGCGTTTTTAGAGCTTACAAAAAAAGAAAGAAAGAAAGAAATAAAGATAAGCGTGCCGCGTATAAAAACTCTCGTGGACAATTTGCTTCGCGTACGAACGGGACGGACGCTTTTGCGACGATGTTTAAAATGGAGCTCGCTTCGACTAATATTGCAAAATATATTTTGCAAAATTTTTCTAAAACTGTTTCTCGTATCGATAAATAATTTTTCGACGTAAGGGGAACTTTTTAACGTATAACATTTTTTATATAGTTCTAATATGAATTCGTAGCCTGCCTGTATAATAATCGATATCTTTTCTATCGATGAATCCTTGCAAGAATCGGATCGTTCGAAACGTGTCCGCACGCGCGCGCGCGCACGCGTGCCCTCTTCGTTTCTCGTTACCAGGTGTTCACCATTGATCCGCGAACGAAAGATTGTTTTTTATGATTCCTCGTTGAAACGACTGCGATAATTTCATAGTATTATATACAAGAAGAAAAGAAAAGAAAAGAAAGAAAGAAAGAAAGAAAGAAAGATAAAACGTGTAAACGAACGAAAAAAATACGAAACAACAAGAAACTTGGTATTTCTCTTCCGCGAGGAGGTTTTTTTTATTCGACGATAGGAAGAAAAAAAAGAAAGAAAGAAAGAAAGAAACGAAATTAAAATTTCAATACAATATTTATTTTTCCTCGCGTGGATTTTTAATCCGATTTATGCATGTTTCTCCTACTTTGAAATTTTAAATTATCAAGTATTAAGTAATAGAATACATATAAATTAAAGTGTGTGACGCGTATGATAATTCAGTAATTCCTCGCGGCGGAAAAGATACCACGATTTCTCAGAATTGGCTCAATTATTTAAGATAGCGAAACCCATTATAGGAAATGGAAATATACGAATAGAAAGCAAACCGGTGGCTGACGCCATGTCAGAAATGTCTTGTTCGTGTCTTGGAAAAAAAAAAGAAAAAAAAAAGAAGAAGAAGAAAAAAAAAGATAATAATGAATAATGCTCCTTGTATACGCATGTTATGGTTAATCTGCGCACGTTCTATCACAACGTGATTGTTTCATCTTGCCTCCATAGAAGTTATCGTAAACACGCGCTATTCACCGGTACGCATACCGATCACGAGTACGATGAAATCGAAATATTTCCTTCTCTCTCTCTCTCTCTCTCTCTCTCTCTCTCTCTCTCTCTCTTTTTTGATTTTTTTCAATCCCGAAGTGTCAATATGTCTTCGGTCGTGTTGCATTTATCACCTTAATCAATTTCAATTTCGCGCTCATCATCGCGTTCATTCTATCTAACTATCTATATATTTACTATTGATACTATTTTTACGTAATATTTTTTTTAATCAAGACGATAAGTTATCAAATGAATTTCTGCTCAAAACAAGTTCTCTACTCTCGACAACAACTTTGTTGCCTTTTTTTTTTTTTTTTTTTTCACATTTCTCGATTCACAATTTCGCCGGACTCGTGGTCGCGAGCGCACATACGAAAAAAAAAAAGAAAAAAAAAAAAAAATAATCAACACGAGAACTATACACACAGACCTTGGGCCTACTAGCCTAAGGATACTTGTCCATACTATAAGACTTAACTAACGATGGGATACTTCATACGGTAAACAATGTATATTATTTGCGGTTAAGGAACTGGGGGTAACGGTTCCTGTATTCCCCGGACATCATCGTACACTTGTCTCTGTGTTCAATTGGACGGTCGATGAGGTCGCAACCGCGAAAAAGAGATAGAGAAAAAAGATAGAAAAAAAAAATAAATAAATAAATAAATAAATAAAACAAGAAGAACGAAGAAGAAAAATAGAAAAGAACCTCGCTAAATTATGTTAAGTGAATATTTCATTATCATTTTTTGGTCTACGCGTGTATTTCGTATTATTATATGAATACCGAATGGGGGAAATATCTTTTCGATTCTTCCTTCGCGTATGTAAACTCACTATAATTTCGGACGTTTACGCGCGAAATGTTATACTTTTGAAGTTACCGTTTTTAGTATAGTGCAATAACGAAGAGAAAGAGCGTAACGTGTTAGCATTTAAACCGATTTTACGTTAATTCCTTTTCTCTCTTTCTTTTCTTATTATTTCTCTTCCCCTTCCCTTTTCTCCTAGGCATATCTCCTAATCTCGATTAATTTCGCACTCTTATGTTCCTATGTATCCTCTCTCGTTCGACAATCAATTCTGTTTTCCTTTTTTTTTCTTTTTTAATTTTCTCATTTTTAGCCCGTAAATATTATCTACTTCCCGCGGAGAATTCTTTTCTTGTCGCCTCCTATTTATTGTTAGCGTGTACATACGAATGGTAGCGTCGAGTCGAATGTTAAAGAACGACGAGGAGAGAAAGAACGTTGCGTCAAGAGAAAAAGCGCCGAGTTGGACTGTCTATTATATTGCATTATATATAAGTATATATAAATATAAATATAAATATAAATATAAATAATATAAATATAAATATAAATATGTATATTGTATAAAATGAAATGTGCACCGATGTCTGGGAGTACAGCAGCTGCTTACGGGAGAGCTATGCGTTGGATCAGCAAGACTTAGGGCATTATACTACCCGCGAGTATTATCATGCCCAACCTTTAATATTTAAGTGCGAGTGAGAGTCTATTGAGCAAAAGTAAAAGAAAAAAAAAAAGATGAAATTTAAAAATATAAAAAATACATATGCCTCTCGTTTGTGGGTTTAACTTTGTACATATTGTACGAAAAGGTTTAATAATAACTACGTTGAAAGTACTAGTCCTGTCTCTTTGTATAATTCCGTGTTATACCTGTTCTTATATAGTGTCAAGCGGCGCCACAGTGTTCCTAATTGCGCGATTGTTGTAAAATTGAGCTTCTGCGCATGAAATCATGCAACGTATACATATATACAGATATACATA
This sequence comes from Apis dorsata, assembly GCF_000469605.1. NCBI lineage: Eukaryota > Metazoa > Arthropoda > Insecta > Hymenoptera > Apidae > Apis > Apis dorsata. Next base: position 695,739 of record NW_006263396.1, read on the forward strand.
TATATATATATATATATATATA
>NW_006263396.1:696071-698079 GCF_000469605.1 Apis dorsata
TTTTCACTCCATCGTTTAAATTTCAATTATTCGAATATTCAAAATGATGATAAAAACTTGTATTTCTTTCGAAACGATTAATAACGATCGAAAAATTATTAATATAGAGTAATGTTTGTCAAGTTGACATCGAAATAAACGTTAAATGTCGATACGATTAACTTTAAATTAATTTTTGTACGTAAATTTCTAAATTAAGATGTTATTATATATTTCACTCACCGATATATTTTCTTCTATCGTCGATCTTCATCAAGATCCGTATAAATCCACTAATATTTCGTTATTGCTTCGTTAAAATTACAACACTTTCTCCGAAATTTCAAACGCGCACCATCACTTCGAATAAAATCGGTTAACACTGAAGTATGCTGCTTGTCACGGTATAAATGAAGAAGCGCGAAATGCAAACGTTAACCCAAAAACGACGGGCAGAAAGAAAACACGAATGCCGGATTGGCAAGAAGAAATACTTTTTCAATGAGTGAGTCAAAGTTACCAATTTCTACCTACGTTTAGGAAATACATTTTTATCATCTCGTTTACCTTCGACTATTCCTTTTGTAACTGAGATTTGGGCGCCGCGTGAGTTACTGCTCTGCCGGGAACCGAATGCTACGTTACTGCTAATCATTTTTCAACTTTTGCGCGCGAAATTCAATATCTCGTTGATTTAAATATAAAAATATTTGTTAAATTATTTCAAACAACATCTTTTAAATTCTTATGCTGATTCGATTAACGATAATTTATTTATAATAATTATAATTATTTATAATTTTAATCTTTACACTGAATATACTTTCTTTTATTTATTTATTTTTTTTAAATAAACGATAATTCCACATCATATGGATATGATTTAAATATTATTGATGCATTTTATTTTATACATTTTACAATTTTTTAAAGAATTTTGTTCAAAGAAATTATTTTTAAATATTTCGTTACAAATTCTTCTATTTATAAATTTTGCAAATTTAGTTTAAAGTTTAAATTTTATTATTAATTCAAACACAGAATTTATATGTGTAGTTGAAATAATTCCGTAATTTCATAATACTTAAAAGAACAATATATATTGAAAACAGACTGAAAATTTTCCAAGTAATTTGTCTTACATTACATTAATACGTCGAAAATCAAATATTTTACTAATTAATTAAATATTCTAGTCGATGAAAAAGAAAATGTGTATATACTTTTATATAAATATTTTGCAAAAATTTCCATTTTAATTTTTTACTTATTTTTGATCCTTAATCAAGATTTCATTGAATAATTCAGTTTACCTGTTGCATTTCCACTGCATTTCGTTTTTCATATAATCAGAATAATTCTAAAAATTATTTGATTTTCATCAAATCGTTTTATTCAGTGACGATGATTATATATTAAAACAATGTGATTATATATAAAAGAATATCATACAACGAGAAATAGAACGTGGACGCGCTTACAAGATTGTAATCGAGCAGAAAAATCGTCGAACTTGTTTCCATAATTATATGTACATAGATGATGTTGAGAATCATAATAATAAATTCGTTGTTATTGCAAGAATTAAGAATTGTAAGATATAATATAATGTTGTTCATCCGACCAATAAAAAATCTGAAGCTATCGGTTCCGGGCAAAACAGGTTAGACTTCACAGGTGGCGCGTAAACCCCCTGTATTTTTATGAATAAATAAGATATTTTAAAAAAAAAAAAAAAAAAAAAAAAGTAAATCTGAAGTCTGTTTGGAGATGCCTTTCATAGGGATTATAAATGTAGATAATATATTATACATAATGAACATAAATACACTATATTATTATATATAAATAGTAAGGAGTAAATAGAATTATTATATATACGATGAAAATAATATTATTACAAGTAAATAAACTAATTAAAGATGAACAAATTTGATGATATCTTTATTATACCATACCCATATTCCATACCTACATACGATAACTTTTTCCTTCGATATTTCACGATACATATATATATATATATATA
>NW_006263396.1:698247-699839 GCF_000469605.1 Apis dorsata
TATATATATATATTTGTACTTTATTTATGACAATAATAACGGGAGTATTATTGATAATGTCAGTTGCAATTTTTGCGCATTTTTATTACAGACGTTTCATTACATTAACATAACAAAATCTATACTTTCAAGGTACATGATCGTTTAAAATGTTGTCTACCTGTGAGATCTTTAAGAATTATGCGCAGTGTTCAAGCTCCTGCACAGAGAACATTTATTAAGCTAAATTAGTCTCATTATTTAATGTCATTGTTTTATTTATTCCCATGAACTTACCGATCGCAAGCGCTTGGACACTTCGATAAGATTAAAGCGATCACAGACAGAGGCATTTCAAAGGTGATTGCTGTGAATACCTAAGTAGACACAGAGGCTAATACTTTTACGATTTCTAGGATATCCGTACTACGTAGGCATTCTCACGCATTATCACCGTTTTACGATAATAGAGGCTGCAAAACCGACAAATCGAGTTTGTAACGTAAACTCCGTGTCTTGCCTTGTGTAATGATCTATCTAATATAATATCGATAATGTAATTATATCGATAAAGCAGTGATTAATGTAAAATCGTATAATTGCATATTGTAACAATCTGAATATATTATATATATATAACTCGTATTTTTTTTTTTTTCTTTTTTTTTTTAATCGATAATATTGTAAAATGTAAAAAGTATCATGTAAAGCAATCATCGAATTGGACGCCAAAATATCTTACGAGATAATAATAAAGATCGAAATATGATAAAAGAATTATTAATAATATTTTCTAAAAAAGTGAAGTGAAGAATTCCTTATACCACGCTCTTGTTAAGCTCTCTGTTATTTATATGATCCGTCCTAGTTCGTCTATGATTATCCGTCAATAGAAAGTATTTACTTCTAGTAGACCGTCGTGTTATAGTTCTGAAGGCACTGTTCAAAAGTTGACTATTTTTTTTTTTTTCTTTTTTTTTTTGAAATAACAAGTCTTCAAAACATCTTCAAACGATCCGACATGGAAAATCGTTACAAACATCGACGCAATTTTCACATGCCCCGCTTGAACTATATCACAAAACTCAAAATAGAGTAGTTTCAACTTGACAGCCAGTGCCAATGCCAATGCCATATTTATCGGGTCTGTGATCGGTTAGGAATATCATGAGCTAGCAAATCGATGGTCAGAATTCAGGCTTATGATACGCAATGGCCGGTGCGTTCCATTAATTATGTATCAATATCGTATCATTATATTACACAAACGCTTATTAATTTAGAGGCACATTGCTAAGGGTCTTGGTTCTTAAAAGTTGCTCCCTACATTAATGACAACTTATGACAATCTAGCTATTATAATTATTCAGTACGACAGCGATTTGGCATATAATATGGAAACTGTACAAGAGAATATAAGAGAATATAATAATATTCAAACTATTGCTCTGTACACATAAAAGTAGAACATGGCTAAAAAGGCCGATATATTGTGAAAAAATTTTTTTATAGTTTTAAGATGTTTCGCAAATTTGTATTTTGAGCTTAATAAGAAGAAAAAAAAAGAGGGTGAAATATAAAATTGTCGTGTGCAAAAAAAAAAAAAAAAAAAA
>NW_006263396.1:700125-707982 GCF_000469605.1 Apis dorsata
TAATACAATTTTTCTACTGAATTTCCTTACCTAGGTAGGAAAACTTTGGCTACTGCTACATACTATTTGTACCTCGACAGAACCGCCGACTTTATGCTGCTAAGAACACTGATTGCGCATCTAGAATAAAAAGAATTGCACGCAGCACACACAGTATCTAAACCAGAAACAGATCAATTACATACTCAGGAAGACCTTAACAGTAGTATATATGCTCACGCTTTAATAAACCTGAATTCTACGCACAACGATCATAATATCAATTAAGCATTCACTATACTCAGAGATTCTTCCATTTTGGAATATTTAAATGGTTTTTCATTTATTTATTCATTATTGAACCATTTGTTGTTTATGTTCATAACTTACTTAAAAGCTCTTAGCCTTTTTTAGAACAATACGTTCACGATATCGCTCTGAGATGCGAATGCTCTACAGAATGTACACAGTAGACAGCAAAAGCGTCTAGACCACAGTGTTCACATTTATTTCAATGCGAAACATTTTTCAAACTAGGGGAATCAGGCTGATGCAATGGCAGGCGTTTGACATATATATATATATATATACACATGTATATACATATATATACATGTATATATATATATATATATATTTTATATATGTATATATACATATATAAAAGTTAATTCCTTAACATACAAAAATGGATAAATTTCCTAAAAAACGTGTAAGAACAATTCCCTGAATAGGTAATCACATGATAATTCTGTTCTCCAAATGACACATGTTCTTTTATAAAAACATAAAAAAAAATTTGTTTTAAATTAAAATTCTAAATAATGTATCATAGTTTAATACATTTTTGAAATTTGATGCTCCGTCAAAGTACCAGCCTGTATCCATCAACGTGAAGAAACAGTCATGTAATTCCGTAACGTCTAGACGCAGATATCACTTTCCTGCATCCAAACAAATGGAGCACTAGGTTAGATCACAAAAAGTATGGTGTAATATTTAAAGGTGGAATTACTCTTTCGGAATCAGGCACTGCCTGGAATAGCACTGGATTTCTTTGATCAACAGTTGTGAACTGTAAAATACTAGCTACATTACCACAGCGATAACAATAATTTGGAGCTGACCATACTGTTACAAGTTTATCATTAAACATATATCTATAACCTGTAAATAAAATCGAAATATATAAAATATAATTATAAAATTTTTCTTGCATTATTATCTTTGTTATTTATTATTTATATACCTTCATGAACCAATTGATGAGCTCTACAAATAAGTTTAAGATCGTTGATTTCCATAAATTCATATGTTACTTTACTTCCAAATAACCAACCTGCTCCACGCGGACTAATAGTCCATGATTCTACATCTTCTGGATCGGACCAAACTAAATCACAAAAAGCACCTATAACAGAAATCAAAATAGTATAAAAAGCTTCAATACATTCAAAAAAATAATAATTTTAAAAAACTTGTATAATACCTTTATGTGGAATTTCTCGATTTCTTTCAATTGTCCTAATTTGATCTAACGTTCTAATGGCTGGAGATAATCCACCATGCACACAAAGTACTTGATCATCAATTAACTAAATAAAAATATTCGTATTTATATTAAATATATTAATCGAGTATTAAATTCATTTATTATTTACAAATACTAACGGCAGCAACTGCGAGTAAGTCGAACACCTTACAACAGTATTTCCATGCATTAGCATTGCCATATTTGTTTTGACACTCATCTGCATATGACATAATAAGCTTAATCATCATAATTATTAGACATGCACAATAATAGATTATTATTAAATATATTTTTTAAAATATATTGCATGAATATAATAATTTTTATAATATATATTATAATATATACTATAATATATACTAACCATAAAAACCATAAACATGAGTAATTTGTCTGGATTCATGATTTCCACGAAGTAATGTTATTCTATCAGACCATTTAGCTTTAAGTGTGAGTAGGCGGGTAAATGTTTCTACACTATAATACCCTCTATCTACAAAATCTCCCATAAATATATAATTTGTCTCAGGCACAGCGCCTCCATTACGGAATAATTCTTCTAAATCGTAAAACTAAAATAAAATAAATAATTATAACAATTATCAAACATTTTAGTTCGGTCAACATCGTTATCTCTAAAGATATCGATATCATATTGAGGTTAGAACAAAACTATAAAACTTACCTGACCATGAATATCTCCACAGACTGTTACCGGTGTAGATACTGGTTGAATATTAGATTCTTCTAATAATATGTCACATACCAAGTCACAAAGTTTCTAAACAAAATTAATTTAATTGTTAAGAGACAAACAGAGATTTCAAATAACCTATGAATATATATTTAATTTATCATCATATATATTAACAAGATATAACATAATTGAGATCATACTAAACAATATTTTTTATATATTGTTTACCTTAAGATCATTTTCGGGAAGATATTTGCATTCTTTTGCAAGTTCCATCCATTTATCGATGTCTGACATTTTGGACTCGTATCGTAGGAAAATACTGATCGCGCCCTCACTTACATATGTGTACACTGAATTTATAGTTGATTTATATTTTTATAAATTGTTTTACCGAAATAATTTCAATTAAATTTCCAATTTTTATTCATTTTACTCATAAAACCTTAAATATTCTATTTAACAAGGAATTACTTCTTTTCATCGCGTTAGACGCGAACTTAATTAACCTACTATGAAGAAAAATTAAAAAACACCAACTTTTATTCCCCACAATCCTTTCATATTATTGGTTCTAAATTATCTTTATAAAAAGGGAAATTATATTCAAAATTGAAAATCTTTTATCAAAAATATATTGAAATACATTTCCACTGTCAATGTCAATAAATACAAATATCTCATGTCAGTATAGTTATTTTAACAATTTTAAGCATTCAACAATTTTGAAATAGATATTAGTTTTTAGAACACATGATATATCATCCAATAACAATATCGTTTTAACAAATTCTAGTAACTTTTGTTTTATTTTTACGTTTTAAAAGAAAATTTTAAAAAATGTGATATTTAAAAATTTGATTATGTAAAATCAGATAAAATTTAATATTTATTTCATTTTGATTATATTTTATAAAATATATTAATAAAATAAAATTATATTTTATAAATATTCCACTTATTGAAAAATAACTATATTACATTTATTGAAAAGTAACTATAACTGGTATATTTAAAACTAAAAAAAATTTTTTTTTCATCTTTGATAAAATATCTAAAATAAATATTGTATTTTAAATATATCATATATAATCTTTTATTACATACATACAATAATTTAAAATAATAATAATATATAATGCTATCAATTAAAAATCAATTATTATGGTGAATATTATTTTTCATTAAAAATTATAATAAATATTATTATAAGAGAATTTGTATAAATAATTCTTTCATAAAAATATTATTTTTAACATAAATATTTATAGATTATATTATTTAATATTTAATAACGACACTATTACTTTTATAAATATAAATATAATAAGTAGAATCTAATATTCTCATTGGTCGTTGTCTATTTTCTTAACGATTGTGAATGTTCCGCGCCAATGAAAATATTTGCCGCGTAAAAATTCAAAAATCAATTGACAAATTTGAAAAGAAAATGACTGTTTGTCATGATAGGATGAACGCATAACAAAAGGTATAATTTCAATTTTCTTCGATAGCAAATCATCGTGGAACGTAGAAAAAGGTCAGCAGCAGGAGTACGATATGGATTTTATCTCACGACGAAAAGTGGGTCACATCAAAAGCGCCTGTGCGCACGCTTCGATTATCGATTGAAACGTTACGTGCCTTGAGTTCGTACGCTGGATCTCATTTATGTGAATGCAGTGACTGTGGATGTTCGTAGTGTGACTTTCTCGCAGTAGGCCAGTGGCTGACATCTTTCGTTTGTGGTCCGTGCATGATCGTGAGTTTCGGAAAAATGCGGTGAAATTCAATATACAGCGACGTGCCTTCGCGAAATCGGCCATTTTGATAGTGCGTGTTTCGCGAAAACGGATAGGATCACTTTTGGCAGCTACCCTCAACGGTTGTGCGTGAAAGTGGTGGCAGCTCGGTGTCGCCCACAGGACACAGCCGTAAAACTGAAAACGATCGTGTTCTTGGGCTAGTGAGCAAACAGTCTCAACAAAATGGCAGGAAACGCGGGTATGGAACAATTAATTCCGATTGTGAATAAGCTGCAGGATGCCTTCACACAGCTTGGGGTGCACATGCAACTTGATTTACCACAAATCGCAGTAGTAGGTGGTCAGAGTGCAGGAAAAAGTTCTGTTCTTGAAAACTTTGTTGGAAAGTAAGTATTTAATGTCCTGTCGTTTCATCGTTTTTCTTTTTTAAAACATTTTCAAATCTTTTGTGGATCAGAAGAATTCAAACGTTTGATTAAAGGCGTGGCGAACTACGCCACATTATAATTTTAATATCCGTCATCAATTATTTTAATTTGAGTATCCATCTTTTCTATATTTCTTTAGGTTAACTATTTTAATCGATCGATCTTGTCATCAAAATTAACTATATCTTTATAATTCGTGGCCGCCTACACAGTGACCTGTCAAATGATATTCTTTCCCATTGGTGTAATATTTAACCTTCTACTGAATTGCCTGAAGTATACACATATAATGAAGAAAATTATTAATGCAATTGTTCTCAGTTTAGGTCATTTAATGTTGCTTTCTATTAATTTAGTCTAGTTTAAAACTATGAATATATATATATATATATATATATATATATGAATATATATATATAAATTAATAAAGATATTAATTTCAATAGAATTTTATACACATCTTTTACATGTTATATATTAAATGTAATTTTATTATTTTAGAATAATTTTTATAATAATATAGCTAATTAAAATTAATTTATAAATAATTTATAATTTATAAATAAATAATAAAAAAAATAATAAATGATACTTGAATATAAAGGTATAATATAATTACAACATATATCAATATGTTGTCAAATTTTAATTTTTTTTTATGTTTCAAGTTTTAATATTAAAAAAAGAGAAATATTCATTTTATTGTTATTTAAATTTTTTCTTTTTTACTATATTTCTTTATATAAATTTATGTTATCATATCATATATTTTTTAGTATTCTTTGATATTCCTTTTTTATATATTTTTTATATATATATATATAAAATATATATTTTTTTTAGAAAAGTACAATATTTTTTTGTTTCCAGGGATTTCTTACCTAGAGGATCTGGTATTGTAACCAGACGACCACTTATCTTACAATTGATTAACAGTACAACTGGTAAGTCATCATAGATAAATAGATTATAAATTTTATATTGAATAAAATATGTATTTAAATATATATAAATACATATGTATAAGAAATATATATACAAATATAATATATAATATAAACATGAAAATTTATGAATAACAATTATTTCTAATTATTGATTTTATTAAACATAAAATTAAAAATAACTAAAGAATGTTAAATTGTATAATAATATTTGTTATTTATTTTAATCATTTATATTGTTTTTTTTTCTAAGAAATATTAAATTTTAATATAAATTTTAATAATTTCACATATTTTGAGGTTTAATATTACTTATCTATAAGTGTTGTCTATAGAAATTATCACATTTCCTGTAACAATGAACTTTTGATAAATAAGAAATCAAGAATATTTTAATTATTTAAAATTTTATATGTTAAAAAAATATAAGGTCATATTATCATACAATATAAATTATTTTTTTATTATAGAATATGCTGAATTTCTACATTGTAAAGGTAAAAAGTTTGTGGATTTTGATGAAGTACGGAAGGAAATCGAAGCAGAAACAGACAGAGTTACAGGCAGTAATAAGGGTATTTCTAATATACCAATAAATTTAAGAGTATATTCACCTAATGGTAATTATAATATTTTATTATATTATATATTGGTTTATATTAATGTCTTGATTAAAATATATATATTATTTCTATTAGTTTTGAATTTAACATTAATTGATTTACCTGGCCTCACAAAAGTACCAATTGGAGATCAACCAGCAGATATAGAAGCTCAGATTAAAGCTATGATTTTTCAGTTTATTAAAAGAGAAAATTGTCTTATATTGGCAGTAACACCAGCAAATACTGATTTAGCAAATAGTGATGCTCTTAAACTTGCTAAAGAAGTAGATCCTCAAGGTATTTATTTATATTTGATATTTAATATTAACAAATTCAATGAATATTTTTTATATTTTTTTAAATTTTTTTAAGGTGTACGTACAATTGGTGTTATTACAAAATTAGATCTTATGGATGATGGTACTGATGCAAGAGATATTTTAGAAAACAAATTATTACCTTTGAGACGTGGGTATATAGGTGTTGTTAATAGAAGTCAAAAAGATATAGAAGGTCGAAAAGATATAAAAAATGCTTTGGCAGCAGAAAGAAAATTTTTCTTAAGGTATGCATCAATAATAAGAAATAATTGCATTAATAAATTATTTAATAAAATATCTAAAATATTTCTTTATATTTTATTTATTTATTAGCCATCCATCTTATCGGCATTTAGCAGATAGATTAGGAACACCATATTTACAACGTGTATTAAATCAGCAATTAACAAATCATATCAGAGATACTTTACCAGCATTAAGAGATAGATTACAAAAACAATTGCTTACATTGGAAAAAGATGTAGAACAATACAAACATTTCAGACCTGATGATCCTGCCATAAAAACTAAAGCTATGTTACAGTAAGTAGTTTCTTAATATGTATTATATGTAACTATATGTAAACTTATAATTTTTTCAATTGGAATAACTTTTATCAAATAATAGAAAATAAAATGAACCTTAATGACAATAATATATAATAATTATATCCTATATAAATATATCCTATAATAAACATATATCTTCATAAACTAAATAAAATTTCTTTAAAATTAATTATGGGTGGAGGGTCCTGAGATTTTAGAATTTTTATTATTTTTCAGATCGATTCAAATATTTATGTAGGTATCATATTTTTGTTCATTTGTGTGTATTTGCATGAAAATTTTTATGCATAATGTATTTTTATATAACCAACTAAAGAGTGAAAAATAATAATTTTATTAACATAAAAGATCTTAATATATTAATGAATCATTTATTATTTAGCTTTTCATTACTAAATATCATGACTCTCTGCCCATAGAACTAACATTAAGAATTAATGTTTGTATATATATTTATTATATATTAATTGAAAGAAAAATATTTTTAAGGATGATACAACAACTTCAATCAGATTTTGAAAGAACTATAGAAGGTTCAGGATCTGCACAAATCAATACAATGGAGCTTAGTGGAGGTGCAAAAATAAATAGAATATTCCATGAACGTTTTCCATTTGAAATTGTCAAAATGGAATTTGATGAGAAAGAATTAAGAAGAGAAATTGCTTTTGCTATTAGAAATATTCATGGTAAATGATTATTTTAATTTTGATAACATTCTCAATTTCTATATATCAAGATAAATGAAAGTTATGCTTATAAAAATAAGTTTTTAACAATAGTATAATGTCATAGGTATCAGAGTAGGTTTATTTACTCCCGACATGGCCTTTGAGGCAATAGTCAAGAAACAAATCAATAGACTCAAAGAACCTAGTTTAAAATGCGTGGATTTAGTTGTACAGGAACTTAGTAATGTTGTACGCATTTGTACTGATAGGGTGGGTAAATTTATTTTTAATTTAAAAAATTTTAAATGATATTTAATATAATTTTTTTTTTTTTTTTTTTTTT
>NW_006263396.1:708283-709589 GCF_000469605.1 Apis dorsata
GGAACGTATTATAACTACTCATATTAGACAACGAGAACAATTGTGTAAGGAACAATTGATACTTTTGGTTGACTGTGAACTAGCATATATGAACACGAATCATGAAGATTTTATTGGTTTTGCCAAGTAAGTTACCTACATTTTGTTATACATTTTTGTAGCTACTCAGCAAAATCAAAACAAATAATATAATAGAAGAGTTTTATTTTTAACAATCGCACATTTTAGCGCTATATGTTGCTCTTATTCATGACTGCAGCTATAAATTTTACTATGTTCATATCTATAAAGTTTATTATTTCACATATAATAAATCTAAAATATTTCATAAATATAATAAATAATATTTTTATTAACATGGAATTATTGTTTATATAATAAACTTAATATATACTATAACATGAAATAATAAAATGATTTTATCTTACATTTATATAATGTTGGTAATTAGAAATATAATATAATTATGATTCTTGCTATTAAAGATATAATATTTTTTTAATATTTCTTTAATAACAAATATTATAATGAAATGTTTTATTTCTAATTATACTGAATTTTTTAAAGGATTTTTCTAAATTGCAGTAATGAATTTTATATTGCATGACTAATGTAAATTCAACACATAGTATAGTTCTCATAACGACAGTGTGCTTTACTAATACAAACACTATATTTTCAAAAAGTCTCATTAGTTCCGTTATGATTAATTTAAGCTTTTTATAAAATAAAAAAATGATTAAACAAATTCATCAACTATATATACTAGTTATATTAGTTTGCTTGCAAAATTTTTTTATGCAAATTAAAAATTATATATATTGATATATATTTAACATTATATCAATATATAATATTTTTTATACCGTATTTTTCTGAAGTATTATAATTCAGAATAATAATTTAATTTAAATATAAATAATAATTTATATTTTTAAAAAAAATTTATATTTAATATAACATTTAATAATACTATTAGTTATAGTTATAGTTATTAGTTACATAACTTGTATAATCAGATTTATACGGTATATTTTATTATCAGTGCATGTCTTGCTAAAATCAATTCACATTGCAAGCTTCAAAGTAGCAAATATTCTTAGTTTATTTTGTTCTTTAAAGCTAAGACACACATTTTTAGTATCATTAATAAATAATAAAAATTTTTGCTATTTTTTCTATTTCATACATTTATATGTATGATGTATTTTGTCATATTTTTTGTCACATTAAATTATATTTCACTTATATCTTTTTCTTTCTTTTTCTTTTCTTTTCATTCTCTCTCTCTCTCTCTCTCTCTCTC
>NW_006263396.1:709799-714636 GCF_000469605.1 Apis dorsata
AATATTTTAATTTTCTTTTTAGATTTTTTTTATTTTCACTTATTTGACACTTCAACATATTCAAAATTATAATTCTTAAAGATATTACGAAAAATAGATTGAAAAAAATATCAAAAATACTGATATTTTTAACAACTTTAGTTTAATATTTATTCTATATCAAATATATAACATTTTATTTTACTTTTCAATTTTTTAAATCATGTTTTAAACTATAGAAAAAATTTTATGTATAGTTTTCTTTATGTTATATTGTTTAGAATAATTTTTTGAATTAAGAAATAAGAATATTATAACTCTTCTAAAAAATTTTATGTCAGTAAAGGTAAGGCATACTCAATGTAAAAAATCTATGATTAACAATTGTTTTAAATATGTATTTTGTACTTCTTTTATACTTGCTATATTAACGAACGTATGTCTTTCCTTGAACTACATGGTATATACACATTTCCTGACATTTGTTTTCATTCATTGATACTTTATACTTCACAATTAAAAAAATTATTTAATTATATCGGCAGCGCGGCAGCCAGTAGCCATAATGCAAGGTAAGAATTATAAAAATACATTGGAACAAAGATTTACACTACATTTTTCTTCCTTTTTTATTATCACGCTCTTAATTTGTTATGCTTATTTTTTATTTAACTTTTTCTAGCTTTCAGTTTTACAAAAAAAAAAAAAAAACAGAATCATTAATAAGCAATATTAAATATATTTCCCATATAGTAAAAATTGAAAGTTATATTTTTCTAGACTACTTTTTTTTTCTATTCTTTAATAAAGTCAAAATCTATAAGTTTTTATTCTATATTTTATTACTAATTTATTATATAACATCATAAAAAATTAGTATTATTGATACATATACATATATATATATATATGTCTTAGATCATAAGAATGACATTTAAAATATAATTTTACTTAATTGACATATTAAAATTTAAAATTTTTTATAAAAATAAAGAAATGAACTATTATAAAACATTGAATGTCATTATAAATAAATCATCATTGGCTATATTTTTTTTATCTAATTTTATATATTGTAGAGTAAGACCCATAATTTATCAAAATTTTAAGATTTTGATTTTAATATTTCGTATATAGTTGCACAATTTAAATATGTAAGTAAATAGACCATTCATTGCTACAGTCATTCATGAATACTCCAAATCGTATATATTTCATACAGCAGCATAAGATTTTAGTTTTCATCATTTTTCACATGATTTCACAATATATGTAATATTTGCTTCTGCAATTTTTCATGTGTTATGATCTGCAAAAAATATATATAATATAATTAATTAAGTAGGAATAATATTGTGTGTATTACATGTTATAAATAATGTTTGCATATTCAAAATATTTAATCGTAATATCTAAAGCTGTATGAAAAAGTATGTGCATGGAGTTGTTGTGGCTGTATGTTATAATTCTTATATGTAAATTGAAACAATTTAAAAGGTAAACTTGTTTTTTTTTTCGACACATGGAAATGTTATTATTAATAAATTATTAATCAAAAAGTATATCTTTCATTTATAATTTTCGAATCGTTAATCATAATTATAAATCAAAGATATATAATATATGTAATTATCCTCTCTATATTGTCGTTCTGTAACGTTACGTCTCGTTTTCAATATTTTTGTATTATAAACACACATATTTTGAAAAATTGAATTATTTAACATTACAGTTTATTTATGGCATACAATTAAATTTGAAGTTATGTGAACGTTTGTGTAAGTTAATATAAAAATTATTGCTAGGTTTTTGTCCCGCTAGATTTTTACACAAACTAACAAATTTTTGTGGCAAGTTGTGACAATGAATTTTGTACATAGGTACCTAAATATTTTTTTCTATTTGACATTTCATTATAAATTATACCTTATGTTGCAGTGCACAACAATCTTCAGAAAATGCTGTTAAATCTGGTCGTCATACATTAGGCAATCAAGTAATACGTAAAGGATACATGTGTATCCATAATCTTGGTATAATGAAAGGTGGCTCAAGAGATTATTGGTTCGTTTTAACGTCAGAGAGTATTTCATGGTATAAAGATGAAGAAGTAAATATCTTTTAATTATAACATAATATAATTCAAAACATGTTACTATTATTTAACTTTCATATATTATTTCTTTGTTTAGGAACGTGAGAAGAAATATATGCTACCTTTAGATGGATTGAAATTGCGCGATTTGGAACAAGGATTTATGTCTCGGCGGCATTTGTTTGCTTTATTCAATCCAGAAGGCAGAAATGTTTATAAAGATTATAAACAGCTAGAATTAAGTTGTGAGACTCAAGATGATGTTGATTCATGGAAAGCTTCTTTTCTCAGAGCTGGTGTATATCCTGAAAAATCAACAGAACAAGCAAATGGTGAAGGAGAGGTATGTTTCTCATTATATAATATTTTAAATATGTTATATATATATATCACATATGATATATTTAGATCCATTGCACTTAAATGTCATTCGTTTTAATAATATTTATATATAAAAGACAATATATAGCTGCCAGAAATTACGTTTAAATTTATTCATATAAATCTATATATTGCTAATATTAATTCTAAGAATGGCATGTATCACATGTGTACCGATTCTTAATTCAAGCTCGATAAAAATATATCAATCTGTTATATAAATCTTATTTATATGCATACATAATTCATTAATTTATATATTTTAATTAGAGTAAAAATTTATTTATTATTTATTATTATATTTATTTATTATTATATTATTTTATTTACTAGAAAAGATTATTTTGATTTATTTTAGGATAAATCAAAACAACGGTACGAGAAAAACGGTACAGTTAATAGGAAAAATGTAATTAAAATATTTTATTTGATATTATATTTTTAACTGTGTGATGATGTGATTAAATCGAAAATAGTTTATTAATAAATTATTCTTAAAATTTTTGATAAATATCATATTATGAAAATAGTTATAATATGATAAAGATGATATCACATAATGTGATGCAATAAGAATGTTATTATAAGATTAATTATTAAGCTTTTATTTTAACATCGCAATGTTCATGATTTTATATTATATTAAATATAACGATTGTATTGAAAAAAATTAATTTTTTATATTTTTTGAAAATATATTTAATCTAAAAAAAATTCTTTTTTAATGTATAAATATGAATTATATAGTTATTTATATAGTTATTTATATAGTTATTTATATAGTTATATATAGTTATTTATATAGTTTGCATATTTATCAAAATTATTCTTTAAAAATTAATTAGATTCAATATTGCATTTATTATAATTAAATTTGTTTGCTTCTGATCAACTAGGAAGGATATGAGGTTCGTAAATTTGAAAAAAATTTCATAGCTTTTTTACATGAAAACACACACACTTACACAAATATAATACCTCTATTCAGCTTTGCTTTTTTAATAATAAATACAATAAAAATATGTGTTGTTTAAGAAAATTATTTTTTTGCTAATAAACATTTGAACATAAAATCAATAACACTTTATCGAGTATCGCAATATGTATTTTCATTTATATTAATTAAATTTAATATTAAATATTTCTTTTTTAATAATTAATGCAGGAAATGAATTATTTCTATACTTATAGGGTGGATCAGAAGCTCAATCATCCATGGATCCTCAACTTGAACGTCAAGTGGAAACTATTAGAAATTTAGTAGATTCATATATGAAAATTGTTACAAAAACAACTCGTGATTTGGTTCCAAAGACAATTATGCTTTTGATTATTAACAATGCAAAAGATTTCATTAATGCAGAACTATTGGCACATCTATATGCAAGTGGTGATCAGGTAAAATATACACAATCTAATCTCTCTTTTTAAGTTTATTCAAAATTCCTCATTTGCTTCAGGAATAAATGTTTCATTGTATATTGTAGGCTTCCATGATGGAAGAATCGCCCGAAGAAGCACAAAAACGAGAAGAAATGTTACGCATGTATCATGCGTGTAAAGAAGCACTTCGTATTATTGGAGATGTTTCCATGGCGACAGTGTCTACTCCAGTCCCACCACCTGTGAAAAATGATTGGTTAGCATCCGGCGAAAATCCAAGGTAACAATTATGTTATTATTTTCATTGTTGCTTATGCATTTAACTAATTCGGTATCTTTCAATCTTATACTGCCTGCTTTTGCCTCGTACACTTGAACACCGTTGAAACAGTCTTGGGTAAGATTTACTATATGTTTATTATATATTAAGTAAATCTATTTTATAGATTTATATTTATTTATAGACTAAAACATTACAAATTTTAAAGTAAACTCTTTTCTATATCATACCAATAATACAATGATTATTATTTATTTTATATATAAATTTGTTACAGGTTATCACCACCATCTCCTGGTGGACCAAGACGTGGAGTGACACAGCCACCCCCTCTTTCTAGTTCTCGAGCTCCACCTCCAGTTCCTACGGGTGGCCGACCAGCGCCGGCTATTCCTAACCGACCTGGACCTGGTGGACCTCCGCCAGCCCGTGCTACACCTGGCCTACCTCCTCCTCTTATACCATCGTAAGTACCATATATAATTTCGTTATAAACTTATTTTTACTTGATTAAAACAGAAGTGTTATTTTTTTGAAATAATATGGAGAACATTTAAAGAGACAAATAATTTGAACAACACTCTGTATCATCGAGTATTTTTCGATTGTCGAGTTTCTCACAAATTTTGCACAACAACGTTCTGTCAGTTTGTATTATAAGGTGCCTTGTATCTTAACAACAAAGTGGAGGTTCTATTTTTATTTTTTTATTTTTTTTT
>NW_006263396.1:714684-715932 GCF_000469605.1 Apis dorsata
AAACAAATTTGCAGTTGCTTGTCCTCCATAGCTTTGTGTGATTGGGGCTTTGGTGCTAACTTCACTTTCTATTGCAGGCGCCGACAATAAGTCTTCGCACTAACTCGCCTATTCGCTATTAATTATATATATATATATAAATATAAATATATATCATATATCGATTGCATCTAGTCGGTGTATATTTTACACGAGATACAATTTCCTAATGCTATATGTTTTGTTTTTTGCAAATATTAAATATTATTATCGTCAATTAGAGGTGTGTAATATAAACATATTATACAAAACTAAGCGAAACATTCATGAATATATTTATATTAGTTTAGAGATTCCAAAAAGAGCTTCCAAAAATTTTGCGAGTAATTTTATCTTCTATTGTGCATTATATATCAATATCAATAATCTATCCAATTATTTCGTGGTCCAATTATTTCGTAAGAACGACCAAGAGATCATTATCCATATTTTTTTTATCATTTTTTTTTTTTTCATTTTATTTTCAAGCAATTGTTGCGAAAATTTATCGCACATATTGTTTTCAGAATCATTCTAAATAAATATGTACAATATCTGTGTAATGTAATTTGCACACCTCTAATTAAGAATTTAAATGTCTACGATACATTTAATCGGTATTAGTGAGGAAAAGAAATAATATCTAAGGAATCATGGTTCATTTGCGACATATATGGAAATATATAAAAAGGAAATATAAAAAAAAAAAAAAATAGATAAAACGACGTTTGTTTCACTGTAAATTAGTTCAATGGAATTGTACATGATGCCTGTATATACAATTAAGAAAGAATGTTGTAAAATAAATGGTTTTGAGTTCTTATCGCAGGTGGTGGATAAGTATTCATTCGTTTACTAACAGCATGACATTTTTAATTACGAATTAGCCGCACTAATCGAATACACTTGCAAATATCATTCGCAATATTTTGATCGATATATAGAGGGAAAAAAAAAAAAAAAAAAAAAAAAAAAACTCATACCAGAGGATATGATACCGCAAGTATATATGTGATATAAGATATTGCAACAACAAAGTGTTACATTTCGAAAGCTTTTTATATAAATATCATTGCTTTTTCGCCATCGTTTCTTCCATTAAATATGATTAAATAGCAGAAAAAAAAGAAAAAAGAAAGAAAATCGATTCGAATTGTTGTCAATTATTCAATTAGGGAAGGATGTGTCGGTGCCTGCATTGAAAATATTTTTTTTTTTTTTTTTTTTTTT
>NW_006263396.1:716382-717097 GCF_000469605.1 Apis dorsata
AATTCGGCCACTCGTTTGATGAAATGATGAGTAGAATAACGCGTGTGTCGCTTTTTCGAGTCATGCGAGAGGATTTTATATGTATATATATATAGAATATTATTAAAAGTTTCACGAGGATGCACGATATCATTAGGTTTAATTTTAATTCATCGTGCATTTGTGTAATATTATATTAGTTTAAATTGTGATATATATATATATTAATCGAACTCTGTATAGTATAATATTGTTAAGGCATTGAAAACAAATGAGATCTTTAGTAAAAGCTGAGTGTCCGTGGTGTATGTTTAGTCGTGGGGGTGGTCTTCAGCAGAGGGTGACGCAAGCTGCGACGCAGGCCGCTGCTAATGCCGCCGTGAACGAGCTGATGGATGCATTCAAGATCAAGTAAATAGACTCTTGTTGTCTCATAATCCTATTTTTTTTATATATATACATACATACATACATATATATATATATATATATAAACACACATATATATATATGCGAGATATTTGCCCTTTTTAACTACTGATGATAAATTATTATGGGTAATCTTGTTTAAGTTGCGCTACGTAGATTGGTAGACTGTTCAGGGTTGAGAATGAAAACTAATTCGATGTCTCACTGTTTTTTGATAGAGTGTTCCTCCGATAACAATGTTTGAGCGTTATAACCAGCTATGTTTTTTATTTTTTTTTTTTTTTTTTTTTTTTTTTTTTTTTTCCCC
>NW_006263396.1:717263-720204 GCF_000469605.1 Apis dorsata
CTTCTTTACTCCCTCTCTTTCTCTCTCTCTCTCTTTTGCATGATCCGAGAAAAAATTGGATTAACAGCGATGATGTTGCCTTGCGAGATATAGATGATATAAATATAAATACATAGGTATTAGAAAAAGAAAAGAAAAAAAAAGGACAGAATACGGGCGTTTATGCGAAGAAAAAAAAAATATATATATATATAAACAAGTGTGCAAGGAAAAGTGTTGTGTATATTTGTAACACGTGTAATTTGCTTCGTTATATTCCATATGTATATTATTCTTACCTCGTAAAGTAGTTTATTGTTAAAAAAAAAGGAAATAAATGTGCTTTCATAAACTAGTAGAGTAACGATCTGTATAGTGTAATTCTAAAAAAAAAAGAAAAGAAAAAAAAAAAGAAAGAAAGAAAAGAAAAGAAAAAAAACACGAAAATTGTTCGACTCGATAATATGATGAGATATGAATGAATTGAAAATTTAAGATTTGATATGAAACAATTTATTGGTGTTTCAATTTTAATGTTTAATGATATTCGAATATTCGAGATACGATGATCTTCTCGCTGATAGATATTTAAACAAAAAAAAAAGAAAAAAGAAAAAAAAGAGAGATTATGTATTATCTTCTTTAGATTGACATATTTGTGTCTCCAGTGAATCTATATCCTGGAAAGTCTACCAGAACCCTACAAATGTGATCAAAGGTAGTTTCGATTAGGCGAAATTCTATTAAAGCAAGGCGTGAAAAAAATAGATTGAAAATTCATTTAGATTGCGTAAAAAATTCGTTTTTTCATATATAATTTGCATATATAATAGAAAAATAAAAGAAGAAAATGTCATGCTGTTGGGGAAAAAAAAAAAAAGACAAACAAACATTATCGCGAATTCATTGTTCGTTTTTCGATCGTATCTCATCGATTAATTTATTCCAATCGACGATACAAACTGCGTTACATACCGAATATGTTTAAGCATCGTAATTATTAATTGCGCGACGCAAATAGAATTTATTATTACACGTAAAAACGAACACAGGATACACAATGTTTCTCTACCTCTTCTAAGAAATCATCGACATTTTGTTTCTTATTCCTAAAATATTATTAAAATATTAAAAATATCGTATAAAATTATACATATAAATATATATATATACATACATTTAATAGCTAATATCCCTAATGAAATATTAATAACAGAAAAAAAAAAACGTGCTCAGACATAGGATGTGATATAGCGTAGACTGCTTCGAGGATTTTGCATGAAAATCCTGAGTCGCGAAAAAACCCTCTCTCTCTCTCTGAATAGTCTTAAAAAATGAGAAAAAAAAAGACATTAATACCGCATTGGAATAATACGTATATATATATATATATTACGTATACATATACAATATGTTACAATCGTGTATCGTTACAATGTATAATGAATGTATATCACTGAGCGAGTATTCAGAAGATACGTTATATATATATATTTCGAGAAGGTATTTGTTGTTTCCTATGCTCCTCGATCGTGGTTAGCGAATTAAATTAATTATACATGTACATAAATAAGAGGAAAGGAATATATATGATATACTTTGTAACATTCTTGTAATTAAATAGTTACACGAGCCGCGATGTACTTTCGCGTAATAACGATTTCTTGATGATCCACGAATATCACTGTAATATTTATATATATATATAAATACGTATATAATTTTAGATAAGATTGTACGCGAAAGAAAACTTACGAGGAAACGAATCGTTTGATATTTATTTTTACTTAAATTTTTGCTGCTTCGTCTTCCGATCTTTATATTCTAATTTCATAACTTTGATAATTATAACAAATTATTATTAACATCAAATTGAAATGAAAGATGTTATATTCAATGATACATTGAACGGAATTTGTATCGTAATCGATTGATCGTCGTTGCAAAACTTCGACGCCATCTGTTGGCTATAAATCGTATTAATAATATTTATTCGATCGAGCGTAAATTTTTCGAATTTTTATCCGTTTTCACGAATTTTTTTTTTTTTTTTTTTTCCATAGATAAACATAGATATTTATGCATACAAATATATCTTTCAACGAAACGTAAAAATTACGTTCGCAATTACGAAAGCAGCGCCACTGCGAAAGAGCAGGTTTCGAGTCCTTGTGTACCTTCGTGACCGGTGACGCGTGGAAGATCGAGGACAATGATCGAAGTGCAATTATATTTACGAAGAAGAGAAACGAAAGAATGAGAGGAGAAATTATTTTTCAGCGAAATGTCGATGGCCTCCCTTGAAATTAGATAACAATCGTAGTGAAGAGTCGACGACATTCTGGACTCGCATTTCTCGCGTCACTGTGTCCCTCTCTATATATGTCTCTTTCTATATATGTTTCTTCTAATATCATATCGCAAAGATATCGGATCGACGTGTAATCCGCTCGAAAAGGCCTAACAAACGATACACTAATAATGTTCACTGATATCACTTCATCATACAAAGATACATTTATTTATACCATATTTGTTATAACAACCGCCATCTTCCTTTCCAAAAACTTCATTGTAACATGTGCGCGTAACACGTGCGCATAACACGTGCGTGTAACACGATCGATTTGTTCTAAGGATGATAATTTTCGAAAAAAAAAACGATTACTCAAGAAGAATATTATAATACAATCTCGTCGAAAGCACATCGCGCTCGTGAATCGAATTTATTTATCATCATCTCTTTGTTCATCGACACTGGACACGAACACCTTCTAATTTAGATTATTCGATGGGTACTAATAAATTAAACTAATTCTATCGGATATCGTTGCTCTCGAAAAATGAGAAAGATGAACGGAATACACACATATACAATATAAAGAAAAATTTTCGCGAGCAATCATAAGTGGTATTATTGTAATGTTATTGTACAGATATATATATATACATATATATATAT
>NW_006263396.1:720330-720757 GCF_000469605.1 Apis dorsata
GTATGTTGCGGTTATTACAGAGATGATTATGATTATTACAATTATAATAAGTACGGTTAAATATTACGAGTAACGACGTCATTATATATTGTATATTGTGTAAGGTAAAAGAGATATTATATTATTCTTTTCGGTAGCATGTTCATGTTTCCTTGTTCAATAGATTGCGAAACTTTTTATTTTCGTAAAAAAAAAAAAAAAATAACTACATACCATACCGTTATCACTCCCTCGAAACAGATCTTATTGTGAATATTATAAGGAGACGATAGAGATGTAAGAATAGATGTATACATGCCTTGTACGAGGCGTAGCGTTTCAATAATATTGGGCATATCAAGTAGTAGAAACGTGGGAGAAAGATCGTTCTTCGAGTAGTGTTCTTCGAGATTTTTCAAAGTTCGTCGATATTTTGGAAGCAAAGGAG
>NW_006263396.1:720903-726026 GCF_000469605.1 Apis dorsata
AATATTGATCAAGTATTTTTTTAATATGTATAATCATTAAAATTTTCGATGATTGTTATTTTCGTTTTAAGCCTCGTAAACATTTCGTGATGTAATTTTTGATTAATCGATTTTTTTTTTTTTAAATATCTTCATTTTTATGGAGGGAGGGGGAGGGGAGGAAGGAAAGAAAAAACATTTTGATAATTGTTAATGATAATTGTGGATCGGGTGAAAACTTTATTTCAAGCGTTACAACGAAAGACGACAAGTAAGGAAATCTTATCATTCCTTGAATCGTGAAGATTTTTTTTTGGAAAAGCTTCACGATTTTCCGTCTGATGTTTCTTTGCTTTCGTACCGTCAATTAAACGATCGATCGATCCTTTCGTTTTTTCAGAAAAAAAAAAAAAAAAATGAAAAATGAAAAATGAAAAAAAAATCTTTATACCCTTTAAGTTTCACTTTATATCGATCCGTGATACACGTTTTACGTATCATGCTTAAAAAAAAAAAAGAAAAAAAAAAACAAGGGTCCTTGAGAACGAACTCTCAGTTTTCGTGATTCTGAAAATTCAATGAAAATTGCGATGTTTTAATCACGTCACTGTTGCACCATTGTTAGATTCAAAAAAAGAAGAAAATCGTTTGCCACATTATGTGAAGCATAGAACTGTTACAGTATTACCTAGCATTTAATAATCGTCCAATCGAGAGGCGAAATCTGAACGCGTCTACGTAAAATAAAAAATAAAATTAATCCAATACATTTCCAAGCTCGAGTTAAGGATTCCACGATGATTTATCGTGTGTTCATTAAAAAAAAAATTTTTTTTAAATTTCCTTTTTTCTATGACAGTAAATGCGTTCAGATCGTCATCTACGATCCAGAGAGAGGAAGAGAAGAGAAGATAAAAAAAAGAGAAGAGAATCGCGCAAGGGAAAAGACAGAGAGAACAGATCACAGATGTGAAACGTATCCTATTCAGGCGACGAGATTATTGTTATATATATATATATATAAATGCTTCCATCTAAAGCCTTAAATATTATAATAGCGAGATTCTAGTTAAAAAAAAAAAAAAAAAAAAGAGGAGAGCTTAACGTGAGATCGATAAGTAATAATAACCGAGCGTGATTCTGTGTATTGTACATCGCGGGTCGAGTGTAAAAAGAAAAATACAATCGCACGTGATGAAAAACGTGTGTGGAATTATTACGGTAGACGAACGATAGAGATGAATTATGTAATTAAGGAGAAGTCGATGGAAACACGATTCGCGGTTCGAATTATTTTCACGTTGGTTAATATTTAGATCGGCGTTGCGTTTCGACGAATCGTAGATAATAGAGAGGACTAAGTAACTCGCGTGTCATCTATGTGAATTCACCCTTGACCAAGATAATATAATTTTCGAAAAAAAAAATTTTCGTTTTTCCAAATGTTTTTTCGCGAAAACAATGTTGAAATTAGAGCTTCCTAGCATTTCGATCCTTACCTTATTATAGCGGATTCGTAACAATTATTTTTATACCCGTTATATACCTCTGATTTTGATAGAGACAATTTTTTTCTACTGCGAGAGGAGATAGAGTTTCGATGGTCATTCTCGAGCGTTTGTTGTTAAAAAAAAAAAAAAAAAAAAAAAAAAAACATTTCATAAATGAAACAAGGGTGAGCATTGACAAGGGGTTACTTAGCGAATTATTCTATATGGATTGTGCACCTAACACGATTCACTATGTTGTAATATTGCGCGACAGGCGCGTGATATATGCATACACTGTTTTATTGCAATATAAATGTGTATATAGGAACTAACATGTTATAGATTCGAGAAATAATATATATATATATATATATCCATATAGATATACATGTATAGATATATATATATATACACACACGTATATACGTAAAAGAAACGAGAATTCGGAGAGAAGCGTGTGTTGTTATCTCTTTTATTACCGGAAACGCATTTCCGCCGGGGAAATTAGTCTGTCCGATCAGATAGCGTGCGGTTTCTGCGGTTGGATAGTATTTTAATTATTGTAACACTCGTATTCCATGTGTTGACTTGTCGTTTAATATGTCGATTTGTCGACATGTAACGCAATGTTTTTTTTTTTTTTTTTTTTTTTTTATATATATATATATGTTCCACTAATATCCCTCTCTTGGTTTTCGCTTGATTCCATGTATCGTCGCGTGCAAATAACAAGCATTATTTTTAATAGAGAATGTGCGAGATTATCCTGATTGTCCCCGCACGCTGGAATGCGTATTCGCGTTCTGCGTTTCTTTTTTCTTTTTTTTTTTTTTTTTCTTCTCTGTCCCTTCGATCAAACTACCAACGTCCAATGTCTGAACCCTTTAATATATTTACACCTTAAAAGCATCCAGGATTTTACCTCGTGAAGTATTACGAAGTATTATTATTATTATTATTATATTATTATTATTATTATTATTATTATTATTATTATTATTATTATTATATATAAAAATCAATTCAATTGTATTTATCTGTATCCAAAGGACGTTTGAAAAGATTGCGATTAAATGTTAAGATCGAAGATATCGATATCGATATTTTTGATAAATTTGAAGAAAGAGATATTAGAAATATCGTAGAACGAACGTCCTTTTTATACGTTCATTTTTGCATGCGTTTTTTTTTTTTTTTTTGCTACTGCTTGAGCATGTTGTGCAAATCTTGGATAATTATTTTTTTTTTTTTTTTTTTTTTTTTTTCTTCTGGCAAATCATTCCATTCCATTTTGCGTTGTACTTGTGATCATACCGTTTCTATACTCTTTTGTTAATAATTTTTGTTCGTGTGTATACACAAAAAAATATTCATTGCGCATCTTCCGTCATTATTTATATTTATCTACTCGTACAATGAAGATAACAAATGTTCGTTGCACTTTTCGACATACATTTCCAACAATCACTTCTCTTATCACTTTTACTTAGTATAGAATATATACATATATATATATATATTTATATATGTGAATATATATATATATATATATATAATTATATTCACATATAATATTCATTCTCATATCATAGCTTTGTAGAATCGAATATTAGCCCGATACCCGATTAAATTTATTTCCTCGAATTCTGTCCGCGTGCGAATTCCAAAGCAAAATAAATTTAATTGGTCGAATAGTTGCTGCGAAGCCCTTCGAATCCGAGATAAAAAAAAAAAAAAAAAAAAATTTCGAAAATATAAATCGAGATGATAAAAATAAATCTCGTCTCGCGTTCGAGGGGCGGGCTTGATGTCGTAATGTTTAACACATTATTCGCCCGCTTTGATTTAATCGATTTAAAAAAAAAAAAAAAAAATTCGAATCGTCTCTCATCGAAATTATTACAAATGCCTCGCATCCGAGAAGCATCCGAATACTTAATCACTGTCTATGTTATAGGCGTCCCGTACCCAATATTCCTCCCCGAATTCCCGACAGACCGTACTACGGCCGATTAAACTGAGCTAGTCCATGGAAAGCACACGACACCTGTGCACACCCCACGCCCGAGAGTATTCGAAGAAAAGAGTTTCGTTTCCGAAACGAGCCGATGACCGGGGACACGAGCTCAGCACGAGACGAGAAAACGGTGATGAAGACAATGTGATGGTTTTTTTACCTACCGACGCATTGACTGATTCGAAAGATGATGGGTGACGGTGAGAGAGAATCCAAGGTTTCGGGAGAGAATCTTCCGAATTCGAGAGGAGCGCAGGACGCGTCGCGTCCTATTCTTTTTTTTTCTCTCTTTCTCTCTCTCTCTCTCTCTCTCTCTCGAGATCTTCGCCCTCCTTTAATCTTGGCTACGTCTGTCTTTGTACAAAAAAAAAAAAAAAAAAAAAAGAAAGAGAAGAAAAAAATAAGAAAATGTCTGATCTTCGTTGCGCGTGTGAAGAGGAAGGTTTGATTGAATGAAAAAGGAGGGAATTGATGGACGAGGAGGAGGACGAGGAGGAGGAGGAGGAGGAGGAAACAAGGAGGAACAAGGCTGTGCCACGAAAACAAAAGGGAAGAGAAAGAGGGACCAAGAAATGATGAACAGACGAGGGGCAAGGCGAGGGAAAGCGACGTGTGTATATATATATATATATATATACATATATATATATATCTGTGCCTGTGTCTGTTATCTATCGATGGTCGACAGCCGGAGATCCAATCGGTCACTTCTACTTCTTCTTTCTCTTGATATTTCGTCTTCTATGTTATTTATAAATACCGTTTAGAATTACGTGTTTTAGCTGTTAAGTATTAATAGACTCGATGCCGCTCGATGCGCGCGATTAAAGCTGGAGGATTGGTTATAAGTGTTAAGAAATGGGTCTTCCGGCAAGAAGCGACGCAATTGTTATTTTTCGAAATAACCGATTTCGTCCTTTTTTCCTTCATTAACGGTTAATCAGTATTATAATAAGTAGGAAACGAAATTGCACGTTCTTGCGATTATAAACTCAAATTGATCAAATTTTTATAATAAAATTTTTAATCCGTTCATTTTTGTTTGGAATCTTTTTTTTTTTTTTTTTTTTATATATATAACTTAATATATAAATTAACCACGTATTATATCGGACAAAGTTTTAAGTTTCGATCATTGAAACGCTCGAACGTTAAATTCTTAGAAGATAGCTTTATTATCTATGCAAAATGTGAAATATTTTATTACTCAACGTATTTAGAAATATAGAGCGATAGGAGTCGATACGGTTCGATCGACTTAAAAGTAATTTTTAAACTAAAGCAATACTGGAGATTTTCTAGTTATAAAGTATTCATAGTTAGAGGAAAACAATTTAATTTAGTGATTGATTGGCGCTTCTTGTCCGAGGACTTGGTAACAAGGTATTGTTCAAATGAGATTCGTGGACGACGTAACGTGCAACCCGATTACCTCGATTTTAGAAAAACTTACTAGAGCAAAAGAGTACACACGGTTCATCCTACGATTCGTTCGATCGAACGGGTGAACGAAATGCGAGACGATGATATTCAATCGACCACAGCATTCCAGAAACGCCTGTGTGCAAGCTTGTTTGCGAAACGTAAAAAAAAAAAAAAAAAAAAAAAAAAAAAAAAAAAAAAAAAAAAAAAAAAAA
>NW_006263396.1:726065-727673 GCF_000469605.1 Apis dorsata
TTATATATTTTATATAGAAATGAGGAGAAAATTACGTGGATACCTCCTCGCCTGATGTTCATACTAAACGTAACAGTTCTTTTTTTTTTGTACGATTAATTTATTGAAGTACGATCACGATGCCATTTTACAGCTCGAGTTTATAAGAAACAATTACGATAAACAACAATTTATTGAACAACGAATAATCAAAGTGTGGGAAATTTCTTATTATGTAATTTTTTTTCAAAAGGTTTGAAAAATGTAGAAACAAAATTATATAGGTGTATGTATGTATAGAGCGCGAAATTTCTCGTCTAATAACTTTGTTCATTTTTATCTATTTTTATTGTTACATTTGCATCTTGACGCGATATATATATATTGTTATATATTGCGTGACAGATGCTTTTTTCTCGAGAGAACGAAAAGAGCCAAGATTTATATTCATCGAAAAAAGAAAAAAGAAAAAAAAAAAACAAACAAAAAAAATAACTATTATTTTAAACGAGGAGGCCAATGTTGTAGAAGAAGGAAACAAATTGTACATATATAAAAATCAAATACGAGTAATAGTATTACATATCGATTTATCGTGCTAGGGAAAAAGAATTTTCTTTCTTTTTCCTTTCTTTTTTTTTTTTTTTTTTCTCTCCCTCCCCTCTTTTTCTTTCTCTTTTTCTTTTTGTATTAAACCAAACATCACGCGTCGATAGCCAACGCGCTATGATATACGACACCGACTGACGACTAATGTACCTAGGACATATCAGGACGAATCAAATAAATGATATTTAATACAAATCGATGATATAGTTGAATGAGAATATCCTGATCAATTTTTCCAGAACATTTGAATCTTCCGATTGTCAGATCGTTGGTTCTTGTTCAGTATGTATTATGTATATATGTCAGTAAATTCTTGTTTCTTTTTTTTTTAGGTTATATTTTATAATAACAATAACCTCGACACTATTTGACGTTTTTCGCATAAAAATGAAATGTTGAAAGTGATTCATGTTCTCGTATCCTCTTCCATTGTTGAAGATTTATTACTTTTGCATTAAATTATATCGGTGATTTACGTGATATATAAAAAATATATATATATATATATATATATATATATATCACGTAACTATATATGTATATACATATATATAGTTAAAAAATATACTAGAATACGTGGTGTCTCTTAGAAATTGATTTTGCTGAAATCAATATGTCGTTACAAATGTGTCGTGATCAACGAAAGTTGGGACAAATGGTCGATCAAATGAAAATACTTGCCAATAATTTGGACGAGTTACGAGCCGAAATTTCTGCATTGAAGGCGAGCTATTTAACGAAGAAAGACGATCCTTTGCGTAATAATGATTTGAAACAAAATTTAAACAAAAGTAGTAAGACTAATGTTTTAAGTAAATTAAAAAAATATATGAAGAAAGTAAAGAGTATGTATTCATTGAGGAAGGAGCAGAAACGAAGAAATCAAGAGGTATATCACGAAATATTTTGATTTTGATAATTAATTTACGCTACTCAAAGTAATTAGGAAATCGCATCGAAATTTGTTTTTTTTTTTTTTTTTTCTATTATCTTGTGAATCTAACGTTTTAATTAAAAAAA
>NW_006263396.1:727679-741836 GCF_000469605.1 Apis dorsata
CTAACGTTTTAATTAAAAAAACAAAGAAAAATCAATTTTTAAAATGAATACGTATTTGTACGTATTTCACTATTCTTTTATATCCTTTTATATTGGCAATTTTTCTCAAATTAAACTCAAATTCTCCTCCTTATCTTCAAATTCTCCAAATTCTTCAATCATGTTCTGTATTCGACAAACAAATTATTCATTAGAGGATAAATTTCCAATTATTTTGAGCAGTTTCATTGTCGTTTTTTTATTTACAGCTAACAACAAAATTTTATCAAATGCGATTCTTTCCTTTAGCCTTTTTATCCTTGCTCGAATATCGATCCTCCGTTGTCCTCGTTTTTAAATTATATTTTCCCTAACCAAAGAAAAGATATATGGAAACTACCGCCACGAATCAAATACTTGAAAAGCCGAGGTAATCAAACAAACGACAAGCAAGAACTGCAGTGCACTACGAAATCTCCAACACCATTGAACATGGACCATAAATTAGAGGATAAAAATTATCACGAATTTTGCTCGTCCCCAAAGCGAACCGAAACTGACCAAGATGATAAAGTAGTATCTCCAAGCAACGATGCAACTCTTGTTCCACACTGTTCCGAGATAAGCTGCGAATTAGACGTAAAAGTGGAAAATTCGGTATGCTCCTCTCCTAGCTCGAACGTAAACATTTATTCGGACTCGTACACGTTCGCCGCGTGTACCGCGAATGTGCCGCGAAATGGCGACTCCCCCCCCCAAGTGTCTTCGTCTGAAGGTGTGGACGACGAACCGGTCGGTAAGCAATCCGCAACGAAATCTACGCAAACGAAAATAACCAATATGAGGCGAAACTCGAACGACTCTTATTTCAAACAGTCGAATCTTTGCTTCTCTAAAATAAAGAATGCCGTGATCACGAAAAAAATTGTAAAAAATTCCAACGAGAGCACGTTCACGATATGCGGGGAGGTGAGCGATATGAAGCATTATCCATGCCCGAAGAAAAATTGTAATAAATACTCGTTCAAGAAAAAACAGAATAGCTTTACCCAATGGAACGATCAAAAAACGAGCGAACAAGATATTCCTCCGGTCAAAACTCAACTTAAAGAGATGAAGGATAGTTTGTCCGGTACGAACAACAAGACTATGTATACATGCCAGAATATTTTGCCCATAAAAGATTCAGATTCGTCGCCTTCTTTGGTTTCATTGGATTTGGAAGTGAATATTTCGAACATTTCCACCAACATCGAAGATTGTTCGGAACGTCGGAAACCAAGGACCTATGTAATACGCCAAATAAGTCAAAAAAGTAACGAAAGTAATTGGCTTAATGATTTGGAAAGGATTACTTATGCGGGGCCATCTTCCGATTTGAGCCTTTCTTGCTGTAGTTTCAAGAATCACAATGTTCATTTTGATTAAAAAGGATATCTAATCACACGCTTTTTATATTCATTTCTATCTATACAGGGAAATTTAATAATTTCTTCTAATTTTATCATATCATATATATATATATATATTATTTTAATTTATTCGATAATGATACGAATGATAAAGTTCGATCGATTTTAATTCCAAGTAAAAAAGATCACATTTATTATTAAAAAAATGCAATAGAAAGAATGTGCAATACTGTTACAATTCTTTATACTTTCAAATCATTACAATAATATTAAAACTTTTTTTTTTTTTTTTTTTTTCTTTTTTGGACATTAAAAAAAAAAAAGTTTTAATTTTTTTGAAATGTTTTGAAAGAAAAAAGAATTGAAAAAGATTTGACCATTTTTTTTTTTGCTTTTTTTAAAAAAAAGCAAAAAAAAAAATGGTCAAATCTTTTTCAATTCTTTTTTCTTTCAAAACATTTCAAAAAAATTAAAACTTTTTTTTTTTTTTTTTTTTTCATTATTGCACATTGAATAAACGATCGTCATTACACGTATCAATGTATCAAAGATGAAATCGGACCACATATACTGTTCCCTCTCTTTTACATAATTTGAGAATTTTTTTTGGCAACAGCAAGTCATCGAATTCGCGGCGGGGTACGGTCGTGAAAAATAATTTTCCATGCCGCCACGAACGTCTTAAACACCCCTTCGTTAGAATTGTTCTTCTTGAAATTGTGCACCGAATAACGATTATAAAGTCCCCAGATGCTGTTCATTAATTTACTGTTATATTTTAACGGCGTAAGTTCCCAACCTGTGAAAAAAAAAATGAATTATTTATCAAAATTCACAAAATTTTTACTTGTTAAATTCATAGTTTTATACATATTTTTAACTACATTATTTTCACATAATTTTGAATTTTTATCATCGAGTTTGTTGAACGAAGTCATATTTTATATTCGTTTTAAATTATTTAACGAGGCAAACAAAGTTAAACTTATCGAATATTTTATATTATAGATATTAAATAAGCGGTAAAAATAGCTATTTTTTTTTCATAATTCAAAAATTTATTTAAATAGTCTTTTAGAAAAATAAACAAACAAACGTAGCAAAAATATTTAACTGGAATGGATACTAGAAATACACGATATTTCTTATATATATATATATATACATTATTATTTATTTTAATGTCAATATATGATATGATCTAAAAATATTCGCGAAGCGACATTCCAGTATATTCTAAAAACAGGATACGTCATCGATAAGTCTGATAAGTACCTTCCAATGGGGGTCTCATGTTGAACGTATTTTCTTTACACGATTTTTCTTTCTTCTCCATCCGTGATATCATAGCATTGCGTTCTCGATTGCGACGGACTTTGCACGCCGCAAACGCGCCTTGCGGAATAGATGCCATTCTCTTACAATCTGCAATAAAAAACGAAAAGGCAATATTTCAAGTTTAAATCGATTTCTGGAATAAAAAAAAAATAATAAAATGTTGATCGCTTTTAAAAATAATTTACATACATATGTATAAAACGTCTAAAAGATTTAATATTAAAAACAAACCTTCGCAAGTTTCAAAGAGCAGTTTTGCCAATTTTCTTTTAACGTTTATCACCGTTGCTCTTTCCTCGCAAATCCTAATTTTGGGATTATGCTGATTTTTCCACCACGATTTTCGATTTTGTTTTAATATTACAAACTTCATACAGCCGCGACGAACACTCTTCAAATCAATCATCGACCGATCGATAAAAATGAAAAAAAGATATTTTAAAAAGTAAAAAACTAAAGTGCTTTCCTTTTTTTTTTTTTTTTTTTTTATCTTACAGATTCTTATTGTCACAGACGAGCCAAAAGATTTATATAAAATTTATATAAAAAAAAAAATTAATAATAAAAGTAGCGAAAGGAAGAAAGCAGCTCGACTCTGTCACTTCGTTAGGAATCAACGTCGTAATAACATGGGAGTAATAATTTCGTTTCGATTTATGAACTTGTTTTGCAAACAAGTGGGGAGAGATAGATTGGACGAGAAACAAAATAGGAAAAGAAAATTTACGTCTTTGTAATGAGATATCGGCTGCCTTTCGAGATTTTTAATGATCTCGACCACCACGATTCTTTTATCTCTGAAGACCTCTCGGATTTAAAATGCGTAAGTACTCCAATCGCGTGACCTATATATATATATATGTATCATATATATGTGTATGAAATAACGCAATAATTCTTGTACTTTACAATCTTGAATTTTATTATAATTTTGAATTTATTTTCATTTTATTTTTCGAACAATGCAAAGGAAAATATTACTTTCATCTAATAAGATGATGGATATTTTTATTTAATAAAAAGAAAAAAAAAATTGTATAAAAATAGCATCATATTAGACATATAAATATTTTATTCGATATAAATGGAAAATTATGAAACATTTTTTATATTTAAGTAAAATTATGATAATTTAATATAAAAGTGTAATAAAAATTTATAGCATTTCGATAATATATATATATATTTGAAAATTTATATTATATATTCCATACCGATACGTATATTAATATTTCTCATAATCATGCCTCCAAACAGGTTTTCTTTTTTCAATAAAACTATTGATTCCTTCTTGAGCATCTTTCATTTTTAAATTATTAATCATTTTTTTGGTTCCTAAAAAATATGCAGTCGATATATCAAGTTCCAATTGTTCGTACAAAAATGTTTTTCCACCATGTATAATCGATCGACTCTTCATATTTATAGCTGTAGTAATTTTTTCAATTTCTTCTTCTAAAAAATGAAATAAAATAAAATTTTATATGTATCTGTAATATTATCTTATTTAATTATTCCAATGAATTTACCAATTTTATCATGAGGCACAACTTTGCTTACAAGACCTGTTTCATACGCTTCTTTACCATTAATGCTGAAACCTGTGAAGAGCATGTACGTTGCTACTTTTTTGGACACGTTCCGAATCAAGGGAATACCTGGTGTAGAACAAAATATTCCAAAATTGGCTCTAAAAATTAATAATAAATAAATATTATTTAAATTATATTAAATGAATCAATGGTAATGTAATTATTGTAATTATTGTAATGTAATTATATATTTATATTAAAGAAAAAAAGATAAATATACCCTGGTGTAGAAAATGAACTTCTTTCGGTACAAATAGCAATGTCACATGATGTAACTAATTGACAACCAGCTGCAGTTGCTACACCATCTACAGCAGCAATTATTGGGACAGGACTTTTAGTAATTGCTTGCATCAATTGTGAGCACGTTTCAAAGATTTCCTTGTGAAGCTTCCCATTGTTATTAGTCTAAACGACGCAAGGTAATCATTTATCTGTGTGACGAACGTAAATTTTTATATTAAAAGACCCGCATTACTTTTATTTTTTAGTCCATCTACAAACCAGTTCTTTTATATTATGTCCAGCAGAAAATATTTTTTCCAATCCAGATTTAATAACTATCGTTCGAAGATTTTTATTATTTTCGTCGTGTATTATGTTCTTCCATAAAGATTTTAACATTTTTAAAGATAAAGAATTACGAGAAGGAAGATGATTCAATATCAATGTACGCACCTAATTATAAAAATGATTTAGTAAATGTATTAAAAAATGTATATATATAATTTTGTAAAAAAAAATATTTTATTTCTAATTGTAAATTTAATAGTGAATAAGAAATAGGAAATTTATTGGTACTAGCTTTGTATATGTAATATATCTTCTTACTCCATTTTCTTCTTTGACATCTAAATATTTTTCTTCTGACAATGACATTCTACTTGTAGAAAATGTTCTTGGAACATATCTTCCCACCTAAAAATATCGATATATCATTCATATAGAATTGAGGAAATTATTAATTTGAAATTATTATTTCGTATTTCCCGCCATGCCATTTGTGAAACTTTATAGATCTTGATATCAATATTACTTATATTATTATTTATATATATTTATATTTTTTTGTATATGCATATGTATAAATCGAAATATAGAATTTATTAAATTAAATTTTTTATTAATAAAATAATATATTTAAAAATATTATTTATTATAATAACAAATTATATAACCTCCATTTGTACATATGTATAATTTAATATAAAAATTTACCTGAGAATAAATAAAAATATTTCTGTCCATTAATCGTAACATTTTATAATAATTTTTTTATATTAATTTTTTTAAAGTAATAATATTAATTTTTCGTTATTTTTAAATCTTTCACAGCACAATTAATATCAATAATTGATATCAGTAATAGTAAAATACAGACACTTATGTACCAGATTGCCATAAATAAACCACGAATATAGATAATGAGAGAAAATAATAGGAGAAGGATAAAGATAGAATAAAAGTCCAGGAATTAACGCCATCTTCAGAATACCATAAATAAAATACCACACAGAAAATAATAGAAGAAAGATAGAAATAAAATAAGAATTGGCCATTATCGCCATCTTTTTAATATTAAAAAAATCTTATTAATTATCTTTTCAAAAATATTTAAGAGATGACACTAATCTTTAATTCTTATTCTATTTTAATCTATTTCTGAAAAAGTATCTTTGACATTCAAGAGATGGCAGTAAGAGTTAATTATTATATTATCTTTCTCTTTGTTCTATTATTCGCTTTCCTTATTTATATTTGTATTTCATTATTTATATTTACTCAAGAGATGGCGTAGATTTCATAATTTTTAGTTTATTTTCATCTTTTTTCCACTATTTATTTTCATTATATAAATTCATATGCTCTGAAGATAGTGCCGATTTCTGACTTAACTTTATAATATCGTTGTCCAACTTACTCATTATAAATCTTAACAGAATCTATATATATAAATTTTTATATTTCTAATTTTTTTTCTAATTTTTATATTAAATTTTATTTTAATGAAAAAATCTGAATTTTAAATTTTAATTTTTTAATTATTTCAAATTCAAATTTAGATTTAAAAAGAAAAGTTTTAAATATTTAAATTATTTTTATCTAAATATTTTCTATTTCGTTTTTTCAAATCATTATCTCAGAAAAATTATCTTCAATGTCTCTACTATGCATAATCAGAATTAAAATTATAAAAATTCCAAAAATAGAATACAATATTTGAATTCTATCAATATTAAATATTGCCGTAAATAACATATATATAAATTCAATCATTTGGATAATTATTTGAAAATTAATTCAATGAAATAATAAATACATATGAAAAAGTTTTAAAAAATAAATTAAAAGAATTTTATTTTACTTATTTTACAAATTCTATAATAAGTAAATTTATATAATAAATAGATCGATAATCATATGAAGCAGGGGGCAATGTCACATAATTTGATCAAACCTCCGAACTCTCCAACAGTAGGATAACCTGTCATCGGTTACCATAGTGATCATTGTTTCCCCTAACAACTAACATGGCGGAGGTTGAGGGTAAGTTTGCATATGTCAAACAGTCTCTGTTAGTATTTATAAAACTACGGTAGTTCGTCTAACACAAATAACGCGTCGAGAGATCCTAGTGATTGCCGCGTGAATTTTTCTCGTGCTATACTTCCGTCCAGTTCCAGTTTCACGGCCGGGACCGTTTTCTAATAATATATACGAGAACCACGCGGACGTGAAGGTGTTCAGACACATAAACGGAAAAGAGAAGAGCTAGCGATGGATCCGAATTAATATTTCTGATCTCCGATCGCATAGATCGGTTTTTTCACATGAAAAATTAAATAAGTGACAAGAGGTAAGATGATATTTTTAATTGTGCGCAAACTCGAATCGATATCTGGTGAATCGATAATCGATATGTGGTCTCGCTACAAGTACGATCGAACGTAATATATAATGGAGTATTTATGAGATGAAAAATAAATATAAAATATTTTATTTACCCATACATTTTTCGATTTATTTTGTTCAAATTGTATAAAATTGTTTAATGGATTGAATTTTATTTGATGATTTATTTATTTATTTAAATTTCAAAATAATTTTATTGACTGTTCCGTTGAAAATTAATTTTACCGCTTTTATGTACTGAGTATACTCGGTTGATAATGTAAAATACTTTACGATCATATTTATTATTATGAAAGTAATTTTTGTTTGTTATATAACTACTAATATAGCTAATAATTATAATCGTTTTTATTTACAATCAGATATACGGTATAATTACTGATGATTTATATGATATATTATTATTTAATTATTATTACATTGAATTTAACGTATTCTTTACAGTATTGATCAAATATCTGTGACGAAACGCACACACAACATCGACTCATTAAATCATTATGCTTATTCATGATCTACATCGTGGTTTATCGGTAATTATAATCTTTATCGGAAACAGAACTCGTAAAATAATATTAAAAACACGAGCTTGAATCGCGTGTCGATATTTTTTTACCTTCTACTAGGTAACAATTTTTCTTTTCGTTTAAAGACTATCGAACTATCTTTATCAACCATATATTGAATAATATATTACTATTCAATTGATTCAAAATCTTTCAAATCACAGAAAATTTTTTTTTTTTTAATAAAATTTAAACATCTCATAGTCAATTCTTATTTGGATTTTTTATTATTTTTATTTTTCTTAAACAAATCTTAAACAAAGATAAAATATATTTGCTTTACTTATTCTAACCTTCTTACGTAACTATGAAGAGAGAAAAGAATCGCAAAATATTCGAGTGTCATATAAAGTGTTGGGAAAAGGTTGGGAAACACTGGTCAAGAAATTAGATTCAAGTACTTAGTTCCCTTCATCGCGCGAGAGTTTCAATCCCATCGCTATTAAAAGGAAGAAGCGAGCGCTCCTGATGCTCTCGTAGTGACACCTAAAATAAACCTCATTTAACAAGAGAAGAGAACGAGATCGTGCGTAGACGTTGCGTACAAGAACAGCCTCGTGGCGATGGAGAGGCTCAGTCGATGTGTCTCCATGCTCTTCGATGTTGTGCTGCGTTTCGAGAAGAGGTATCGCAGGGGCGGATCTAGGATCCCCCTACGATCACTGCTCATCAAAAGAGCGACCTGTCGGCTTGGAAAAAGTAGTAGAATCCGGACAATTTCGTGAACCAGGTGAGATTCGTGCGTGGAAAACTGGAAAAATATATACTTTCCGCTTTCTTGCGATCATTTTTTTCGTCTCGCTCATTTCTGATCCGTTTCTTCTCCTGGTTAACAATACCGTATATTTAATTCTTTCACGTTTACTTAATATTTCCTTTCTTGTAGAGAAAGTTAGATATTTCTACCAAGATTTTTAAGAGCGTCTTTTAAGAGCATCTTGATAATTTGATAATTATTATAAAAATTTCAATACTGATAATATCAGTGAAAAATAATACACAGACGAATCGAATTCTGAAATTATTGTATTCGCAATTTTTAAAGTTTGGTCAAATACAAGAAAGGTATTAATCGGAATGCTTTAATTAATATTTTTTTCACGCTCGATCGATTTCTTCGTAACGTACACTTCTCCTTGACTCGTGTTTACATACCAGAAAAATAATCCACTCCTGGAAATTATGCACTCTTATAAATAATGCAGAATTCATTAGAGATTCTTAAGAAATTATAATTATTTTCTTTGCTTTATTGTAACACATTTTCTCGAAGAATATTCCGTACGATAAATGTTCGAATAATGTTATCGTATTTCGTATCATAATTCTTGCGGAATTAAATCCAAAACCTTTTTTCTTCGATCCTTCGAATTCTTTCGATCGAATTCGTCCCTGAATGAAATTGTCCTTCGAAATCTTTCAAACGGCGAATTATTCAAACTTTTCCTCGAGTCGAGAAAACTCAAAGCCTTATAAATCCACAGTTACGTTACACCCCCTCAAACTCACCTTGGAAACTCGCACTATCGCGAGGCGAGGTATATATAAGAAAAAAGCGCGTTGGACGCCGCATAAGGAGTGCAAAAGGCATCCGTCGTTGGCGATAAATAACGGCGGCATCGGCATACGACGGATTACGAATCCGGGCGTGAAGGTGACATTTCGAGGAAAAAGAAGGCAAGAGTGTAACGCGTGAGCAACGTTCAGTGGTCGTGGTGGCAAGTGGTCGGGAAAGCGAGGACGGAAGGGAACGGTCGTGAGAGTAGGAACAACAATATCGGGCGCACGATGTTCAAAACACGAGCGTGTATAGCTCGCTGTTAATGTGTACACTCGTTGCGCCAAAGAAGGAAGCTTGCTCGGGCCGTGGGCGGGCAATTCTCGCGGGGGCGACACCTCGTCCTCATCCACCACCTCCTCCTCCTCATCTTCATCGCGGTGGACGCGTCGCCGTGTTAAGTGGAATTGTGCAGGTGGCCGCAAAACAAACCGATCGATCGCTTATCGATTACGAAAATATATTCACTCGCGCTCGATCCCGATCTCCATGCGCCTTCATTCCTTATCCCGCGTGACACGGCGATAGGCACGAGAGAAATTAGCTACCGTTGGCGCGATAAGAGGTTCTCGGTTTAAAATCAAAATAACGACGCGTTGTCGGTTGCGTCTCGTTGCTCGAGAGAAGAATAAAAATATATATTTCGAGGAGTTTGGTGAATCGATTTTTGATTTTTCTCGCGATATCAGCGATTTTTTCGATGATCGGAAAAGATGGAAAGTTAATAATCGTGTATAAAGGATATAATCTCTCGACGCGTTGAAACGCGCTTGATCGAATTTTCTCTTCGTTCCCCGCAGTCTGAGTCAGAAATATTATGGATGGAAGGAGGGATTGTTCTCTCGCCACGCAGCGGAATACGCATCGATGATATCGGTTCACCGATGTCGAGTGCCGCGTTTCGTTCGTTCTGACTCACTCTGCTCCGTATACGGGCGCATTTCGTGTGGATGTCGAACAGGGGGATCGCAGCAGCCGACTAATTCTTGGTAAATGGACACAGATGTG
Organism: Apis dorsata; assembly: GCF_000469605.1. NCBI lineage: Eukaryota > Metazoa > Arthropoda > Insecta > Hymenoptera > Apidae > Apis > Apis dorsata. The sequence continues at coordinate 738,046 of NW_006263396.1, forward strand.
CCGCCCATCCTTCTCCCGTGCGCGATATGCGCACGGACATTTATGCCTCAGTCGTTGGAGAAGCACGCGAGGATCTGCGAGCGGTCGGCGAACAAGAAGAGGAAACCATTCGACTCGGCCAAACAGAGGATCCAAGGCACCGAGCTGGCCGAATTCTTGCCCAGGCAAGAGAAGAAGCGACGATCGCCGGAAGAGAGATCCTCCAAGTCTTGGAAGCAGACGCACGATGATTTTCTACGGGCCATTCGCGCGGCTCGCAACGAAATCGTAAGTGTTTTTAAATTAATCCCTGAACGAGTTCGTTTGTTAGAACAAATTCTCTGTGAAAAAAATTTATTATCGAAAAATGAAGTAAGAAATGGTAGATCATAACTAATCGTGGATGGAATATGTAAATAGGGGATGTAAATTGGGAAACGATTGCGCGATATTGGATCGAAATGAAAGAAGGTGAATAGAGAGGCAGCAAGAGGTGAGAATTACAGGCAGAGCGCAGATTAACCCAGATGCATCGCGAATGATGCAAGTGCATTCGTGCGTGCGATGACTTCTCTTTGCAACACCATTTTCTTAACAACTTGCTTCTTTCACTCTTTCAAATTCTCTTTATTATATTATACGTATCATACATCATCATTTAATGTATTTGATAAAATCTCTCTCTGAGATAAGAACTTATATATAAACAACTCTCGATTTCAATTTCTTCAACATCAAGTTTTTAATTTTTTTGTATCTTTTAGGTGGACTTATATGAACTTTGATCGATTCATAATTTTAATTTCTTCAACATCTCGTTCTTTTAATTTTTTCCTTTTTGTAGGTGGACTTATATGAACAACTTCGATCGATTCACGATTTCCTTTGTTCCTTTAACATCCTGTTTTTTAATTTTTTTCCTTTTGTATCTTTTAGGTGAATTTATATGAACTTTGACAGATTTATAATTTTAATTTCTTTAACATCAACGTTTTTTAATTTTTTCCTCTTGTATCTTTAGATAGACTTACATGAATTTCCACCGATTCACGATTTGAATATCTTCAACATTTTTTAATTTTTTTTCTTACAGTATCATCTACTATATCTGATAAAATCTTTTTATCCCTCTTTCTCTCTTTTTCTCTCTGATAACTTATATATAAACAACTCTTGACCGATTTCAATTTCTTCAACATAAAATTTTTAATTTTTTTTCTCTTGTATCTTTTAGAACTTATATGAACAACTTTAACTAATTCACAATTTTAATTCTTTCAACATCAATATTTTTTTTCCTTTTGTATCTTTTAAGTGAACTTATGTGAGCAACTTCAATCGATTTCAATTTTTTCAACATCAAAATTTCTTAATTTTTCTTTCCCTTTTATATTTTTTAAATAGACTTATATGAACAACTTTGACCGATTCGCGATTTCAATTCCTTCAACATCAACGTTTTTTAATTTTTTTTCCTCTTGTATTTTTAGATAAACTTACATGAACAACTTCAATCGATTCACGATTTCAATTCCTTCAACATCAACGTTTTTTAATTTTTTTTCCTCCTGTATTTTTACATAAACTTACTTGAACAACTTCAATCGATTCACGATTTCAATTCCTTCAACATCAACGTTTTTTAATTTTTTTTCCTCCTGTATTTTTACATAAACTTACTTGAACAACTTCAATCGATTCACGATTTCAATTCCTTCAACATCAACGTTTTTTAATTTTTTTTCCTCCTGTATTTTTACATAAACTTACTTGAACAACTTCAATCGATTCACGATTTCAATTCCTTCAACATCAACGTTTTTTAATTTTTTTTCCTCCTGTATTTTTACATAAACTTACTTGAACAACTTCAATCGATTCACGATTTCAATTCCTTCAACATCAACGTTTTTTAATTTTTTTTCCTCCTGTATTTTTACATAAACTTACTTGAACAACTTCAATCGATTCACGATTTCAATTCCTTCAACATCAACGTTTTTTAATTTTTTTTCCTCTTGTATTTTTAGATAAACTTACATGAACAACTTCAATCGATTCACGATTTCAATTCCTTCAACATCAACGTTTTAAAATTTTTTTTGCACGTTTCAGGTGGACTCGACCATGCAAAAGCAATGCAGCACGACGATCACATCGAGCGCGCCAACGCGGGCCAACGAGCAGGGTATGTGTCCCACGTGCAATCGTCACTTCGGCGTCAAGGCGTACGACAGGCACGTGGCCTGGTGCAAGGAGAGGATCGCCCGGGTGCCGGTCAGCCCAGCGACGAACATCGCCAAGGAACGGCTCGAAGCGCGGATGAAGTATCGGGCCCCGGCCGTGAAGAGTCGTCGGCAAGCGACCCGCGAGAAATATTCGCCGGGCTCGGCGATCACTCTCAGCGCTGGGAACAAGATGTCCCCGGGCTTGGTCCCGAACAAAGCCAAGGAGAGCGCCTCTGCACCCTCATGCAACAACAAGAGCAACAACGATAGCCCCGTTAAACAGAAAACCACTCTCGTGTAAGTTGCAACAGAATAGGGGAAAAAAATCAAAATAGCCAAAAAATAATAACAGGTGCCATAGGAAGACGCATAATTTCTAGAAGAAATTATTACAAATTTCGTCTCGAGACACCGAAATTTAAAATTAATTAATTAAAAAGAAAAATCGAAACCTTTTTTCATTAACACTCGTATTCCAATTTTTTTTTTCTTTCTCCTTTCCACAGCAGACGTTCCAATCCGATGAAGGAGTCCACTTCGACAATCCCCCCGATGAAGTCTCGATTGCCGGATCGTACGAATAGGTAAGCCGATCATCGACCGCCTTACCCATCCTACAACCGATACCGATACAAAGGAAAATAGTAATAGCTTGGCGGCGGTTAGTTTAAAACGCGTTTAGTAGCGTGCATGAGGAGAAGGAACAGGGACAAGGTTGTTTTTTTATAGAGATATTTACGCCTAAAAAAAAAAAAAAAATAGAAAGAAATGCCTGATGACCTTCTCCTGATGTCAAGGCGCACATCCTTGATCCCGTTTCCTGATCCTCAGGCAACTCGAAGACGATGCCGGACCGTCCACTTTTCGTCCTGCTCCCTCCGTTAAAAGAATCTCCCACCTCCCAGTCCCACCTTTAAAAGCGCATAAGAGAGAAAGTTTCGACGAGTGGAACAGCAACAATAACAATAACACTACCACCGTCCCCCCCCAATCGCCAAGATCGTGTAACAAGAGACGAGAAGTGACGAGAAAGTCGCACGTTAAAGCGAGGCAGGACGGTGAGCAAATGACGACCAGCGGTCAAAAAACAATGAAGCAGGAGGAGAGGCATCAACAACAAGCGTTACACTCGGCTAGGTCGTTGAAAATGAACATCGTCTCGGCGAGAAGTCAAGGAAATCCCAAAGTGAACGATGTCTCGATCAACGACGACATCGTGGGCATCACTGTGAAACCTTGCAACATATACGGGAGCAATAATCAATTGACCACTTGGAAACAGATCGCTGAAACGGATCAGACCAAGATTCTGATGAGCAGGCGGTGCGCCGAGGATCTTCTCCTCCCCCCCACGGGAGACGAGAAACGAGCGACGAGAGCGGAGAACGTTGGACAATTCTTGAACGACAACGGCGAGGACGAGGACGCGTCGAAGGAGAGGGAGGACGGGGCGAGGAAATTGAGCTCGAGAAGCGAGAGCATGAATTGGTCGTCGACCACGACAACGTTGAATCAAACGTACTCGTTCAGAGAGGCAGGGTCCAGGGTATGCGACGACCGGCCGACGGCGAGGAGCAGAAGGTG
>NW_006263396.1:742040-742952 GCF_000469605.1 Apis dorsata
TCGAAACAGGAGAGCAATCGTTATTTCGAAAAATCCCCGAATTTCAACTCCTCGGCGAGGAGTAATAATAAAATATTCGCGAAGAAAGAATCGAGATCGACCGGTGGTTACACGGACAACGAGGAGGAGGAAGAGGAGGACGAGGAGGAGGAGGAGGAGGAGGAATATTCGGGCAACGACAATTTCGACATTTTAAACTCGCCGTCGAGAAGTTTGCGGGGAAAGAAGGTGGATATGGACGCATCGAGCGCAGGCGCGGCGGCGAAAAGAAGGGGGAATCCGTTGGACTACGAAGTGGGCGGGGCGATCGAGACGAACATCGAGGCGAAAGAAAATTCTTCCCTGTTCGAAGAAAATTTGATCGCCTCCATCTCGTACGAATTCACCGATCTGAACGAGTACGATGATTTCGCTGAAAAGGAACGGGACAAGAATCGTACGGAGGAAGGGAACGAGGAGGAGGAGGAGGAGGAGGACGCGAGTCGATTGTACGACGNNNNAACGTCGTACGAGGATCGATCGTGCAAGGAGATGGATAACTCTTTGATGGAGGGAATCGGGAGGAGAAAGAATTCCGTGGAGAGCGAGAAAACGAACGAGGGATTGTTCAAGAACGAGACGAATTGGATCGAGATGGAAACCGAGCCCTCCTTCCTCACCGAGATCATACTTCAACCGTCCAGGTCCAGCACGCCGTTCGTAAGCTTCGAGGCTCGTTCCTCGAAGGAGAGATACGACGAAGGAGAGTACGAAGAGAATACGAAGGAAAACTCGATGGAGTGGAAGGTGGAGATAGACACGGAGACAGGTTCGGAGGTGTTGTATCGCGTGGAGAACAGCGGGGATTCGAATCGTTCGAGCTCGAGGGATTCGAGGAGGGACGAGTTGAGGGGGAAAGGCTCGAGGGAGGGG
>NW_006263396.1:743221-749464 GCF_000469605.1 Apis dorsata
CTCGTCCCGCGGTGGAGTGGAAAGAGATTTCGCGAGATTCCCCCCGATGCGGCAAAAGGAGAGGAAGACCCCTTTCTCGGGGGGCGCCAAGTCCCCCTCGTTAAGAAGGAAGGAGGAGAAAACCGTTCGATCGCCGATCGCGTATCCGCCCGAAAAGGACGAGCGGGTAATATTCCCGAAGGTACAGAGAAAGGAGATCGGGAATCAGATAAACATTTGCGATTGCTCGAAGGAAATATCCCCGAATAATTGGTCCAAGTGCGAGAAAAGTGTGGGCGAGTGTTCGATCGTCGAGAACGGAGAATTGGGACAAGATGCGATATTGGAGAATTCCGAGGCGCGAGATCGAAGAACGAACTTGGACAACTCGGAGAATAATTTTAATTCGGACGTGATCGAGTCGTCGACGAGCCAATTGAACACGAATCTGGAAACGGACGATACCGCGATGAAAGACGTGGACAGTTTGAGGAATAACGGGGAGGAGGAGGAGGAGGAGAACGAGAACGAGGAGGTTCAAGAAATCTATTCGGCCAAGGATTTCGATTGCGACAGCGATAACAGCGTGGAGAATCGGGTGCAGGAGACGATGAACGAGGCGAAATGTTCGAAGAAGAAAACGGAAGAGAAAACGGCGACGAGGCAAACGCTTCCGAGTTTACGATCGATCATTTTGTCCGAGTCGTGCGTGAAACTGAGCCAACGCGTTCAAATGGAGGATTCGTCGGTGTCGAATCGATCGACAGCCCTGAAATCCCGCCGGTCGAGAAGGGTAGAGATAGAGAATAGAATTCGGGAGAACGTGAGTATCTTGAATGAGAGCAGCGACAGTTTAGCGTCGGGTGGAACGGCATGGATAGACATCACGGATGTGAAGCAGGTCGAGACCGTGGAAGTGGAGACCATCGAGGAGATAGGAACGAGGAATAGAAGTATCAAATTTCGAATATTGCCGGAGATAAAGGGGACAGGTGCGCTCGCGAAGAGGAGCTACGACGATAAAGAGAGAAGCGATCCTCAAACGTATTGGGAGAAAGCGTCGAAAGCAACGAGGAATCGTTTGATCAATCTCGATCCGCCGTATCAGGGGGCGAGCAGGTTTCTTAAGAGAAATCCAAAAGTTCATATCCTTCCCCCTGTTCCAAGTAGCTCTTCCTTGGTTAATCGCAGGTAGGAATAGGAATACGTTTATTTACGTAGGAACGATCGTTATTAATTTTTACGACGCCTTTTTATTATCCATTATTCTCTTATTATTTGACTTAACGGGCAACCGTTCGATCGCCCGACCGACCGTTTCCTTTTATTCCTTTCGTTTGTTAATTCGAGTTTTTAAGAGGAGAAGAGACAGAAACGATGAATTGAAAATCGTTATTGCAATTTTCGAGAGTTAGTAAAAATTTTTTTACTATCCCTTTCCTTTTCACATTGTACATACAATATACGTATACGTATATTTAATGCGAAATGAAAATATTAATTTTCGCAATAACGGACAAGTTATTACTTCTAACGATAGCTAACGATATTGTAGGAATATAAAACTGCCATTACATCCCGTATGGAGCAATTATGTGCGCAGAAGACCGGATTTTAATCTCTTACTTAGCAGTAGAACGTAAGTCCCAATCGTGGATGAACGAATCATATTTCCAATATTCCACGGATTTTTCTTGGAATTATTATCCAAAAAAAAAATTGAGAAAAATTCTTTCGCTATTCTAATAAAAATTGACTTCGTTTCGATATTTTGGAAAATTCATTTGGTTCTTTTTTTTTGTTTTTTCTCTTTTTCTTGAAACGAAAGTTTCAAACCCTTTGAATTAAAACATCACGAGGCATGAATCGCAGCCGCAAATTTTAATCTTGGCACGTTCTTTGATGTATCGCATGTACAACGCCACACGAGTTTACCCGTCACAATCGTACAAATATTTGCTGCGAAAACCGGGTAAAGAACATGCTTTGCATGTTTGGCCTGGGCTGAAAGGCTTGTCCTCCTCCCTGTTTTACCTTACATATCATTGTCTTTTCACAATATCGCATTATCGATCTTCTTGTTCATCGAATGCTTCTTAGGAATAGGAAATCAGAAGAATCGAACGATATAATGTAAGCATGAAGCGAGAGAGAGAGAGAGATGGCAAATTTCTTCGACGAATTTTCGTTTTATCGTCTTCCGTTTCCTCTTCCACGCGACCATTTTTACCACGTTCTTTACTTCGAGCATATTCTCAAATATGCTTTTTAATGTATTCTTTGTTGTTTTTCCTTTTTTTGAAACGAGACTTTTACATCACACACATATATTTATATACACACACATACAATGCACCGATGTTCGAGCAAAAAAAAAAGAAAAGACGTTTTTTTTCGAAATCTTTCGTATTTGGAATTATTAAAAAGAAAAAAATATCGATCCATCTATAATCAGCCGTGGAAAAGAGACAAAACATTTTCTGAAAAGAAACGTCTCGTTGAATAGAAGGAGGGATGAAATTTTGAATCTGATTTTCAGCGGGAAGGATTACGATCCTTTCCTATTGGCGGAGCAACAAATGAACGATCTGCTCTCAGACACCAGCGAGCAATCCGTGGCGGATAGCTGTCCATCGATCGAGCAAAATTCCCGCCAAAAATCATTCCCTCTCTCTCATTCCTCGGCATTCGTCAAATATCCTTGCCAATCCTCGCCCAATCCTTCGAGAAACGTCTCCTCCTCGATGCTTCCCCCAACCGAACTCGATGACATCACCTCGGACTTCTCGAGCGATTCCACCGAGACGAACTCGTTGTCCCGGGAGCTTCTTTTCTCTCTCAAGGATGAGAAAGAACGGACGAAAGATTCGAGAGGAACGAATCCAGAGAGGAGATCCCCGGTCAGGGAATTGGGTAGACGGGTGATCATCGATAAATCGAAAGCGTTGGGGGGGGACGAGTTGGTCGAGGAGGGGAACAAAAGCGTGGTGGCCGAGGCTCGTAAAATCGTGGAGCCTAGAGCGTCGGTAAAGATGATCCGTCCTATCGTCGATCGTTCCCTGTCCGTTCGCGCCTCTTCCGCGCCCAAGGCTGGCCAAGAACGCGGGAAAAATTCCGTCCCCAAAATCCATTCCCAAAACGAGAATGTATTACCGTCACGTAAAAATAAGAATTCGAACGGGAGGAATAATAATTACTCTTTGAATCTTTCGAGCAGCAACCTGAGCCTTAGCTCGATAATATCCTCGGACGTGGACATGAAACGATCGAATTCAGTGTTCGACGAGTTGATGACCTCGTTCGAGGAAGATGAGAATGGTTCGTTCGTTCCATCCTTGAAATCCCTTCTGAAAACCGATTCCTTGTCCAGCCCGGTCCACGCGTCCAGACATCGCAACGGACGTATCAGCGACGAGGAACTGTCTTCGCCCGAGAGCTACAAGAGGCAGGATCACAATAAAATGAGCGGAGATTCCGCTTACAGCAGGTAATTTGATCTTATTCGGGTTTGTCTAATCCTTTATTTATTTTCTATCATTCGAATTCGAAGCACGGTGTTATGCTCCCGCGTTGTGCACCTAAGAATCACCCTTCCATTTCTTCCTCCTCTTTAGTTTAAATCGCAAATATTCACACCACGGACGCAGCACCAACGACGTAGCAGGACGTTTCGACGAGGATACGTCGAGGAACAACCGTCGCGACGGGGACGGTGGTGGGGGGATCCACGTGGTCAAGTGCAAGATGTCCAAGTATTGCCATCAGTGCGGCTTCAAATTCCCCGAAACGGCCAAATTTTGTTGCGAATGCGGCATCAGGAGGCTCGTGCTCTGAAACTTCCGGCTGGTCGACAGCCATGAACGACTTCAAAGAAGAAGCGATCAACTTCGAGTAAATTGTCAAACAATCTTCGATCGTAGACATTTTCTTTTTTTTTTTTTTCTTCTTTTTCTTCTTCTTAGACAAAAGGCAAAAAAAACTTCAAAACTTTAAAATTACAGATTAGATGATAGAACGATTCGAATGTAAACACAAGGTTCAAGAACAAATGTCGAAGCACGGATGATGATAAAAAAAAAAAAATATCGGCACATGAAGGAATTGAAAAGAAGAGTTTATTTTTAAATATTCGTGGAACTATTTAGAGAAGAGAAGAATTTTATTCTTGCAGTTTAGAATTCATAAAGCTATGTATTTATCTACGTATACTCTAGTCACATGTTTGGTCTATTGGTGAAATTTAAGAGAAGAAGTTTTAAAAAAAAAAAGAAATGATGAAATTTATCTGGTATATCAGGGAACACGAGGAACCAGAAGTCTGTCAAGCAAGAGATAGCTGAGATTTCTATTATATATATATTTTTTGATTAGCAAGAGAGAGGATTAGATTTTAAAAATTTAATTGGTTCAAGATTTCACAATATTCAGGATCAAACTTGTTCTATGTGAAGATTCGTATGAAACATTGGTACGAAAATCGAATAAGAACGAATGATAAAAGTTGCAGAACGTAATACAATGATATTGTTCATAATTATTCGAATTATTTTATGTAAATCGCGTAAAATCAATAATATTTTATATTTATTGGAATATATGATAAAATATGAAAAATTTGCTCGAATATATATGTACGTAAGATCTAAATTGTAAATTTGAATCAATAAGAAAAATGCTTGGCTGTAAGAATTATCAGATTTATTCACGTAATAACTTCTGGTACTAAATTCTGATTGATGGAATAATCGATTATTCGAATAATTGTGAACAATCGATTATTGTACGGCATTACGAACGGATATATTTTATTGAAATTTCATTAATTTATTAAGCGTATGCGTTATTGAAAGAGAACTTTACGTTTGCTTTTTGTTGAAAAACAAGTACTTAACGCGAAAGGACGGAAATGATAATTTTATAGTAGCGTTCTCGGTTACATTGTTCATTGTTGGTAATATTACTTACGCCTCTTTTTACTCATTCAGCATTACGTCTGTGAACAAAAGCGATATATTAAAATCCGTCTTCTTTTTCCTTATTCTATTTATTCTCGAATAACAATTTTTTTATGCTTTTTATATACGCGAATGGGCACGAACGAAGAAGAAAAATGAAGATGATGAAAATCGAATCACGTATTTTATAAGTGTGTGTGTATAACAAAACGATCGTAGCGTAAGTTTAAAAAAAAGTATTTATTAGGAATAGGTGAATTGCTAGTACAATTTTCGCGCTCGAATAACAATCGGTTAAATCTAAAAGTTGCTAAAGTTAACAAATTACGGGTGAGTAACCAAATGCACCGTTTTTTTTTTTTTTTTTTTAATATAATAACAAGATAAATAACAACGTAAGATTTTTTATTAAAAGAAGAATGAAAGCTGAATAATAGCCGCTACAAAATCTGCCTAAATAACGTTTAATATTCTATTGATGAAAGCGATTCTTTATTACTTATCCATTCTCTGGTGTCCAACGAATACCAAAGTGAAAAATCGAATCGATTAGCAAAGAGATATAAACCAAACTAATTGTATACTATCCTAATAACGTAACAAATTGTCTATGTTTTGAACTGTATTTTTGCAAGTGCAATAAAGTTATGCTTGTACAAAATACGAGTGCTACCCACTGTGCTACTTTTACAACTATCTCCTGGTACTCCTTGAAAACAGTCATGATTCACCGTTTTACTTCTTTTATTAAATGACAAGCAAACGAATATCACCTTGTTCACGTTAATTATACTTCATACCGCATACACGAACTTCAAGAAATAATGTTGCGATCCGTGAATCATTTGCCGCGATTTATCGCAAGGAGTAATGTAATTATCAGAAATATTGATTTTTTTTCTTCGACGAATAAATCTGATTTTTACTTTTCCGCTTTTCTTCCAGCGATTCCCTTCGCAAACTCAGCATCTGAAGCAGAAAAGTGGTCGGTATTTTCACGTAAATTTCAGTCCAGGTCAGGAAAAAGTGCAATGTGGTACAGACACGAATGTAAAGAATTTTTAATACAAATTTCCCATTTCCGTTCTATCATTTTATCGAATCTACGGTATTTATGAATTATGAATTATTTTAATATCCCATATATTTTTTTTACAGAATTATCCCGTGATAGATCATTGTTACGATGTTGTGGTTGTGGGCGCGGGTGGTGCAGGATTGAGAGCCGCCTTTGGTTTAGGTAACTTTATCACAAATCACATTTCAAAATCGAGATAACGATATTATTCTTTTTTTTTTTTTTTTTTTT
>NW_006263396.1:749826-759934 GCF_000469605.1 Apis dorsata
AAGTAAAGGGTACAGAGTGGCAGTGATTACAAAATTATTTCCAACGAGATCTCATACCGTGGCCGCTCAGGGAGGAATAAATGCCGTCCTTAACAACGATAAGGATGATAATTGGCTTTATCACATGTACGATACCGTTAAAGGATCTGATTGGTTAGGAGATCAGGATGCGATACATTTTCTGGCGAGAGAGGCAGCACGAGCCGTTTACGAACTTGAAAATTACGGTAATTTTGTGAAATAGATATCAGTATTACAAAATCTTGCGAAAGGCGAGAAATTGAGAAATTAAAAAAAGATAATAAAAAACTATGAATATATATCATAAACGAAACTACTGTTCACTGGAGTTGATAAGAAGTCTCGCGAAAAGAAATGCCTATTTTCACATTGATTTTTATTTCTATCATAATATTTGTCACATATACTAATCCAAAACAACGATCTCAATGTATTAGCATTTGCAATATATAGGCACAGAATCCACAGAATTCTAACATATATATTATAGATATATTAATATTGTATCAAAATAATTAATAATTTCGAAAATGTTTCAGTTTCCAATCTTAAATGATTATTCTAATGTAACTTCATAAGTGAACTTCATAATTTTTACGATTTTGAATATTTAAATTATAGCTCTTCTACTATTATGCAGTGTGTGGTGTCAGGATTATCAACAAAGCGTCTAAAGTGGGGATAGGCGGTCCTAGCGAAGGATTCCTCTTGCCCCTGCGTCCCTGTCCCGCGTGACTTCTTTCCACCAATGAACAGTACTTTACTGTACTTTAACGTAACGTAACGTTGAAATTTGAAAATTCTCAATTCAAATTTAATGATCGCTTTAACGATCTTAAAATACTTAATAATTCGTAATAATAATAATAATAAATCAAACAACGTTAAAAGTTTTTCTTAAATGTGTATATTATATAATGATATTTTAGGCTGTCCTTTCAGTCGTACGGAAGATGGAAAAATTTACCAGCGCGCATTCGGTGGTCAGTCGTTAAAATTTGGAAAGGGTGGTCAAGCTCGTAGAACTTGTGCCGCTGCAGACAGAACTGGCCACGCAATACTGCACACTTTATACGGGCAAAGTTTACGTTACGATGTCCATTATTACGTGGAATACTTTGCTCTTGATCTTCTTATGGTTGGACGGTGCTGCAAGGGCGTAATGGCATGGGAATTAGAATCTGGGCTTTTGCATCGATTCAGGGCTCATCATACGGTAAATTCGTTTTTCATCGATAATAAAATTATTTTAAATTTATTTTAATACAAAAATTAGTCGAGGCGCTGGAATTAGAATTAAGTTTTATGGTTATATTTCGGTTTTCAAATTTTAACATATAATGGAACAATATGTTTTTATACATAATATTCACTTTATTGAATTATTAAATTATTGAAGTTTTCAATAATTTTTGTATAAAAATATGTTACTCTGCATTTATGTTTCCGTTTATTTTTTTCTCGTAAATCGTTTAGATTGTACAACATATCATATTCATCGGTCTTTCAATCGTGTAAAAAAGAATTCCAGTCACCTTATCTTTAGTATCATATTACCGTATTATTCCGCGAAACACGTGACGATCGTTAAGCTTTACAGGACCAGACCAGATAACAGCTCTGTTTGAATCTTAACAAGAATTTTGCGTACCATTTATGCATTTATTGTTCATTGGATGGAAAGAAGTCTCGCGGAAAGAAATGCAGATCTGATTGATTAAACCATGGAATTTGTCACATATACTAATCCAAAATGATCCGTATCTAAATCTCGATGCATTAGTCTAGGCATCCAAAGAATTCTAACGTATCGATATGATATAAAATTTTTTTATTTTTCGTAATATATGTAAGTTAATTACAATTTGTAACAATAGTTTAATTTATAAATGTAATTTTGTATTAAGATAACAATGTAGTTAAGATAATAATTATATATATACAAATAAGACATATTATTAAAATAATTAATAATTTTGAAAATATTTCAGCTTCCAATCTTAGATGATTCTAATGTAACTTTATAAATGAAAATAATTTTTACGATTTTGAATATTTAAATATATAATAATATATATAAAAATATATATTATAGTTCTACTACTATTTAGTGTGTGGTGTAATTGTCAACAAAGCGTCTAAAGTGGGGATAGGCGATCCCTCTTGCCCCTCATCCCACGTGACTTTTTTCCACCAGTGAACAGTACTTATACGTAACATGTAAATCATATACACATAATATACATATATACAATTTATACAAACAAATATGTATATATGCAATTTTTTAACGATAAATCTAAGGATTAATAATCTCGTTTACCGATTTGATGATTAAATTTAAGATCGATGTCGAATCGAGATAATATAAATATAAATATATAAAGAAGCTGATACTTTTTCCAGGTATTAGCAACAGGAGGAGCGGGAAGATGTTATCTCTCTTGCACCGCGGCTCATACATGCACAGGAGATGGTCTTGCGATAGCCTCTAGAGCAGGATTGCCCCTTGAAGATATGGAGTTTATCCAGTTTCATCCAACCGGTATTCGCGTGGCAAAAAAAGGAAAACAGAATATGAAACCAAGAGTAAATGATTTCCGCGTTTAACCAGTTGATCTTTCTTCCAGGGATATATGGGAGCGGCATTTTGATAACGGAGGGCGTCCGAGGGGAAGGTGGAAAGTTGGTGAATTCTCAAGGAGAATTTTTCATGGAACGATACGCTCCGAACGCGAAGGATCTCGCATCTCGTGATATCGTCTCCAGGGCGATAACGATGGAAATATTGGAAGGAAGGTGAATTTCAATAATTTTCAAATTTTTTTCAAATTGTTTTCACGCATAATTAGATTGTATTATGTTAATATTTCTTGAATTATTATTTTAAAGAATACTGACATAATTGATATTTTTTTGTAAAAAAATCGTAGATGGAAAAAAACTTAAAAATATATCATTATATAATAAATTTTCTGTTCAATAATATTGCAAAAAAAAAATCGAATCTTCGTGATAACTTTGATAGAAAATTGACATGTTTTTCAATTACATAATTTTGTATTATTTTTTTTTGTAATATTTGTTTACGTATAATACTTCTATATGATGCTCTTTTTAAATTACTTAAAAAACATCTAAAAATATATTCCAATCTTTATCAATCTTATAATAACACTTTTCATAATCCGTTTAGAGGTGTAGGTTTGAAGAAGGATCATGTGTACCTGCAATTGCATCACCTACCATTAGAAACGATACGAACACGATTACCCGGAATTTCACATTTATCTTGGGTGTTCAGCGGCGTGAATGTGGAAAAAGAGCCGATACCAGTTATTCCTACGGTACATTATAACATGGGCGGTATACCCACAAACTGGAAAGCGCAGGTAAATTGTAAAAACAATATAGGTGACCTAAATAGATCAAGTGTAACGTATGAATCATCGAATCGTGGATAAGGTTCTATCGCGTGAGAACGAGGAGGACACCATTATCGATGGACTTTGGGCAGCAGGTGAAACTGCATGTGTATCTATCCATGGCGCCAATCGATTAGGCGCCAACAGCCTTCTGGAATTGGTCGTTTTTGGCAAAGCAATCGCCGATCAAATTGATTGTTTAACGAGGCCTGGTGAACGTCACGAGGATTTATCAACCGTAAGAATTTTATTATTTGTGATTTATTTCATGAAATCGATACGTGTCAAGTATTGCAAAATACTTGATTCACTATTGCAGAATAGTTGACAGTTATTTCAGCCAAAATCATCGAATATTAGATAGTCGTTTTTCTTTTTAATAAATTTGTCATATTTTTTCTTTGTCTTTATATTGATTGAGGGAAAAAATAATATATTTTTCTAAATAGTACAGTCATTAAACATTTTTTTTTTCTTTAAGGATATTACGTTTTATATAAGTAGAAAATTATTCTTGAAAGTTATTCAAATTATACTAGTTTTATTATTTGATAAATTCAATTTAATAAAAACAAAATATTATAATGTATTTTTTTAATTTTTTTAATTTCATTTAAAATATAATGAAAAAAATGATCTTTAAACATATTATCTATAATATTAAATTACTTTTGAAATGTCTATTTAATATACTGATAAATTTTATTTACTTTTTAATCTTAAACGACTAAAAAATAATGATAAATATCTTATTAAAATTAATTAATGAATATCTTGAACATATTAAGAGATATAATATTGTTCTTATATCTAAACTAAACTTTCAATATTGATTAATCATAGCAAAAAGTACATATATTAATACAGTATATTTTGCATCGAATATTAAAAAAGAAAATTTATTTCATTAAAATAGAAAAAAATAACATTGAAAAGTTATAAATAAAGATAACAATTAATGTTGTAAATTACAACCATGTAAATTTATCGTATGTTCTTTTTTGTAACGTTATCTCGTTTTCTATTTTTAATGGTAACCCACATATGTGTGAGGCAATCAAGTTATCAAAGTTCAATTGGAATGTTCTTATAATTAATATTATCATAATTATGCGCTGCAATTACTTAAACTATTATGAACTTCAATAGAAAACTATTTAAAAAAATTGGTATTTATTTATTTAATTTAACATTAAAATATTTTTTTGAATGTTATATTTTAAATTATAATATTAAAAAAAACAGTTTAATTCATCAACTTCCATTCATAATCCTCTATTCAATAAACACTTCCATTCAACAATGACATTCGAATCGAATTGATTGATGACAACAATGAAGAATAGAATACTAGCTATTATTAACTTTTATTATCATTTTCCTTCTGATAAATATATTTCAAACATTAAAATTTGTATGCAGTTGATTGGCGAGGACACTATTTGCCGTTTCGACGCGACACGTCATGCAAAAGGTTGTGTTCCTGTAGTCGAACTACGGGAAGAAATGCAGCAAACTATGCAGAAATATTGTTCAGTATTCAGAACCTGCGATACATTACAACGAGCATGTCGTGAGATGACGCGACTTTATACCTGCGATTTGCCGGATCTATGTGTAGGTGAATTGATCGAAAAGTTCCATTTACGTAAGATCGAACTATAGTCTTAACCTGCACGACATTCAATGTTTCTTTCACAGTTGCAATAATTGTTATATAATTATTAATTGGCGAATGATATGAACAGAGCAATATTTCTGACTTTCCGCCAATAAATGTTGTTATTATATTTTACAAGTAAAAAATAAAAAATATTTTATTAAAAAATTATAGCAAAAATGTGAAATAACATTTAATGCATTATAAAAATTAGTATATTAATATCATAGTATCATCATAATATACTATCATCTAACATTTTTATGTTGAAATGTATAATAATAAAGTAAATCAAATTAATCACATATTGATTTTATACATTTTATATCCACTCAAATAATTTTGTAACAAAATATTTAAAGTTCTTTTACGGAATAATTTATTACTTATTGATATTAATTGATCCACAAGTTATAGGTTATGAATCTCGATTTTACTATTTAAAAAAAAAATATAAAGAACAAACAAATGACTTAGAAATTCGTGAAACTTATTTCTAAAATTTCATTTCATAATTTATAACTTGTTATTATTAGTAAATTATTAATAAACATTATTAATAATTTAATTATGTAAGAAAGTACACATCGAAATTTTTTTTATTAATATTTTCTATTAAATATTTCCAATTTTATGACACAGTTATCAGGAATTTCACGTTTAATTTACTGTTCAGGTTCAAGATCAATCACTAATATGGAACACAGAATTGGTAGAAGCTATAGAATTACAAAATATGATGTTGTCTTGCATGCACATCGTTTATGCAGCAGAAAACAGAAAAGAATCTCGAGGATCGCATGCCCGTGAAGATTTCAAAGTATTTGCAATTTTCGCAATGTATAATTTAGTATATATATATATAACTTGTTAATTTTCACGAAGAATTCAAACAAAAATTATATTTACAGGAACGAATCGACGAGTACGATTATACGAAACCGCTCGAAGGTCAAAAGAAGCGATCGTATAAAGAACATTGGCGCAAACACACACTTACGTGGGCCCGACCAGATGGTTCAGTGAGTTATCAAACTTGCCCATATTCTATTATCGTTCATTCTGCAAATATATATATCTATATACATTCCTATACTACAGAAGATCATACAATGGAATTCTATTTATCTAAGTCAGTCGAAACGAATTTATGAGTGTAGTTATATAATAAGAGATATCTATTACTATTATCTATAAATCTTTATTCAAATAATAATTCATATTTACGCATAAGTAAATTTAATAAACAAGAATTTTTTTTAATTCGATAATAATTATAATTTCATTCTAATGAATAGAGTTCTATTGCATATCTATTATATTCTATTATATTTTTCTGAAAGAATCTTTTATTTCTTTGTTTAATGTAAAAATATTCGAATTTATTTACTAATTGAATTCAGAGTTTCACTAAAGACATTTTATTTATTTTTCTTTTCAAAAACTTTCTTATTGGTAAATATTTAGATTTGTATTATATTTAGATTTGTATATTACATATACATATGTTGTTTTATTTTTATTATTTTTCAAAAACAAATTTCAAAAACATTTATTATATTTTACAGATCAGCATTTCTTATCGTCCCGTTATCGATACGACACTGGACGAATCAGAAGCTCGACACGTTCCACCAACAGTTCGAATATATTAAATACGGTTATGAAACTGGTAGATTTTTTCCAATCTTTTTTCTCGTTTTTTTCGTCTGGTTCTATTCTATTTTTTAAATTAATGCATTATCAATGACTAACATTGTTCGTGTTAGTGTGGCTGATAATTTAAATATGAGCTCAGTTCGTTATCTCGAAATTACAACGACAACATATAGATTTCGTCGTTTGTAGAAGGTTCGTGAATTCCATATAAATTTTGTTCATCGCATTCAAACGATGCTACAATAACTAATTCTAAACAGAAGCGGGGATTTATCCATTTTATTTACATATTAAATAGCCAACCAATCGTCTAACAAACGGAATTATACATATATGTTTTTTAATTATACATATATGCTTCCGAATGAAAGTCATTTTTTTCTGCTGTTTACGATTATTTTCGAACATTATTCATTCATTTCAACAAGGTAAAAATGATTATTTGGAAATTTTACATCGATTTGCTATATTTCGTAAGATCGAATCATTGATGAATAATTGACGTGCATAAAAAACATGCATGATATTATTACATTCTATATTACTTAATTACATTCGATGTATATGATAAATGCAACGAAGTTATATAATTAAAAATATATATAATATAATTTTACGATCTCATTGTATCGAAAAAATGTAGCAATTTCAAATATATTAATCTAAAAAATTTTTAATTTTTTTCTTGCATTTTGATTTGTAAATTGAATTTTTCAAATATTTACTTTATTATATACTTTATATATTATTATATCTTTAAACAAATCAACAAAATTTTTCAATAATTACTTACTATTAAAATATTATATAAAATATATTCATAAAATATTTAAAAGATTTATATCATTTATAAGCTTAGCCATGAACACCTACACTAACTATATACGTGGAAGTTAACCTGTTTCATAAATTATTCCTATAGCAACACCAATACTTGAATTATTATTGTGTTAGTAGCATCTGGTTGAAAGAGAAACCTGCTATGTAATACCCCACCATATAGTATAAAGTTTATCTATGTATGTAGAGACGAGCCCACAAAGAATCAACCAATAGGGAAGCAAAATATACATCATACCGCCAACCCTGGAGCACGATAAATCTTTTTCATTTTTTTTTCTCCGCGTGCAACAGGAAATAAAGCTCAGTTAAGCACCGTTAGTGACTATGTTAACAACTTTGTAAAATATGAATTTTTACAAAATCAATATCGTGAAATTCAAAATATAATGATAGATTTTGAATATTTTAAAACTCTTTAAAAGATTTCAAAATCAATTCGCATAGATCATTATTTCATTAAATATGATAAAATTTAAAATCTAAAATGGTTGTATACATATAAATAATGTTACTTTTATGTTTAACAACGAAGCTTTATAGTTTTCAACTTCAATATTAATTCTTATAAAAGTTTATTAAATGTATTTAAAATTTTTCATTTAATTTTTATTATTGAGATCATAGATAAATATATGATATACATTATTAAAGTTAATACTAGAGTACTTTCCCTTTAGAACCCACGCAATTTACAGCTATGTATATAATTTTAAAATACCGTTAACACCCCATCATATGTAAAGTGAAATGAGAACCGCTTAATTTTTTCGCGGTATCATTTAATTTTCCCGCCTATAGTTAGCTACTATTCATAATATTAACTTCAAAATTCCGAAAGATTAAGAATTAATATTAAAACAATTATATGTTATTAATGTTAAAAACAATCAAGATATATGAATAATAAATAATGAAATGGAAATTTAAAATTAGCGAGAGCCTTAAAGGTGAGGTTATCTTATAACGATACAATTGGCAGCACTGGTATTCATCAGGGAGCTTCCACCAGTAGTCGGTACTCAACCGACTCGAACGTTTCACATCGCCGTGCAAGAAGTGCGGGAGTGAAATAATAAAAATTAGGGTTAGTTACACGATATAATCGAATCGCGCATTTAACAAATAAGTGCGCGTATAATTATTAATAATAAAAATTTTCACTTGAACAGGTGACATTATATCAAAATGAGTGGTCTATTAAAGCTGTCGTCTTTACTAGTGAGAAATCCTCCCACAACGACGTTGGTAAGTTGGTTTTCGTTAAGTTATATAATTTTTAATCTAATGGTGTATCTTTATCATATAATATCTAACATTGATCAATTACGTAAGATTGCTAACATATATTAATGGACCTGTATTGATTCACTGAATTTCTCTGTTATGAAAATCATAATTCTTTATATCTATTTTAAAATCACGAATAAAGAAATATCTATTAAACCTAATATTTGAAATTATAATAATTAAAATATGCATTCGAAATAGATAAAAGAACGTTTAGCACATATCGAATGTCTCTTTTTTGCCGCACTTCCCTCATTTCTTACGCGCCACCCCACTAGTAACCGGCCTATACAATAATCGTGATTTTTCATTGCAAAGTAGGTAACGGTGATTCTAATTTCCGTTATCTTCATTAAACAGATAATTATTTATATATTTTTTATTTTGATATCGAATTTAAATAATCAATTGTGAAATTAGAAGTTTAATTATAATTGCGAATGAATTACCGGCATGGGAAGTTGACATTAGCGCGAAATTACATTCTTTAAATTATGATTTCATGTGTTATAAATTCAATGACGCTATTATCTTCAAGTTTCTCCGACTTGTATTCATCGCATTATGTTAATCATAAATGGAAACGCAATAGAATTATTTCAGAAGATTACTAAAATCGTTAATTTTCATATTCAAGAATTCGTGTGATATATATTATATTTTAAATATATTTTAAAACGAAAAATTTTTTGAATATATCTGTTCAATATATCAATTTAAATTATATATAAATATATGATATATTTTTATAGTATAGAATAAAAAGTTTGTATTTCTAATCATATATATATTTTCTTTATAATGGTCTATATGATGAATAACAGATAATATAACGAATACACGTGATGGATATAGATAATAATATTATGATGTTATTATGAAACAATCATTTTCAATTTGATAAAAGGAATTACTTTACTTTTTGATTTAATTAACTTTCAAAAATTTAAATGATAATATATCTTTTCATTTTATATTTCGATAAAATTTTTTAAACATAGTTAACCTCTTGTTTCATATATCTTAATTAATTACATATTAATTTTATATATTATAATTATCTTAATATTATAAATATTATAAATTATCATTAAAAAATATTTAAAAATTATTATTTATAAATTATTATAATTAATAAAAATTATAAATTGAATTAATAAAAAAATAATTTATTTTATCTTTAAACAAATTTTGTTGAAATATAATTTTAATT
>NW_006263396.1:760555-761618 GCF_000469605.1 Apis dorsata
TAATTAGTCAATTATTTTTTCACATTATTTCAGAATAAATTGGGATTACCTGTTATTATAAATCGCAAATTACATTATACACCAGATAGCAAAACTGCAAAAATCTCAGATGGTGTTTCTAAGCATTATCCATTAGTAGATCATACTTATGATGCTGTTGTTGTTGGTGCTGGTGGAGCAGGATTACGTGCAGCTTATGGTTTAGTTGCTGAAGGATTTAAGACAGCAGTTGTTACTAAATTATTTCCTACAAGGTCACATACTGTTGCTGCTCAAGGAGGTATCAATGCTGCCTTGGGTAATATGGAAGAAGATAACTGGCAGTGGCATATGTATGATACTGTGAAGGGATCTGACTGGTTAGGTGATCAGGATGCTATTCATTATATGACACGTGAAGCCCCAAAGGCAGTCATTGAATTGGAGAATTGTGGCATGCCTTTCAGTCGAACTTCAGATGGTAATATTGTTATTAAATATATTTAATACTATGCCTTATTTATAAAGTATATAGAAATTCTTTTTTTAATTTTATATGAGTCATAAATATACATAATAACATAATATATTCATGATTTTTTAAATAACAAACTACACAAGGAAAAAGTTATTCAAACATTAATTAATTATAAACACAATCACATTTATATAACCAATTATCATGTGCTTATGAACTCATATCTGATATGTCACTTGTATTTGTATCTGTTGAACAACCTGAAGTAATTGAATCAGTATCAGATTCAGTATAATTTTTATTCTTGTTAGGTCTTTTTGGTTCCTGCAATTAAAAACATTTACAATAAAATAAATAAATATATATATATATATATATATGTAAATTTACTTATTTTATTTGTAACATATCTTAAATAATTATCTTAAATAAGATATTAACCTTCTTTTTTTTTTCTTTCTTGCCAGGTTTTTCTTGTTTTTGAGAGTCATCATTCTTTGGTTGTTCTATATTTATATTTTCAATTTTATATGTATTTTCAGTTTTCTGTTGATTTTGTTTCTTATTTCTAATGTCCATAGCTGCCTTTAAATATGGCTGTTTTTC
>NW_006263396.1:761771-787962 GCF_000469605.1 Apis dorsata
CCATCTTTCACCAGCCATTTGAAATATTCTACTACTTTTTACACCATCATAATTCTATAAAAATATTTTTCTTCGTATTAAAACTAAATAAATAAATATTTTATGTTTAATTTGTGCTTACTTGTCTGAAATCCTGAACAAAATTTATAAAAGCATTGGAACTCCAATGTCTAGAACTTTTATATGGTGAACGAGAACGAGAATGGGCTCTTTGATTCAAACTATGTAAATAATAAATATATATATAATAAATATAATAATAAATATAATATATATATAATAAATAATAATGAAAATTATTATTTATATAATTATAATTAATAAATTTATAACAGATAAATTATAAAAATAAATAATAAAAATATATAAATTACCTATTTGACTTCAGTTTAGAATTTGATTTAGACTCTATTATTTTTTTAATTTGTTTACTTGTATTATATTCTCCATCTTTAAAATTTTCTTCATTAGATCCATCACAATTTTTCTCTTGGTTTATATTTTTATCCATAATTGAATATATATAATTTGTAACTTTTTAATATTTATAACAATGTTTCAACATTTTTATTCAAAAACATTATTTTAAATTTATTATTCTAAAGAAATAAATATTATTACTACCAAAATTTATAACAATATCAAAAAATGTGTTGATATAAATTTGTTATTGATACTTAAAAATAACAAATCATATTTTATGGTTGCTATGTACTTAAATATATATTATTGTATTTCTAATAATGTGAATATGGTTATATTATATAATTTTAATTTCAAATTAAAGTTTGTATATAATATAATAGAATTGTAATATAATAGAAGAAGAGAAAATAAGAGTTAAATTATATATAAAATAATTATAAATTACTAATAAGTTGAACTTTTATATATATTTAAAATATTACATCAAATATAAAATTTTTCCTGATATAATAAAATAAATTTCTATTTTAGGTAAAATATATCAACGTGCTTTTGGTGGACAATCTCTGAAATTTGGAAAAGGTGGCCAAGCTCACAGATGTTGCTGTGTAGCAGATAGGACAGGTCATTCTTTACTTCACACATTATATGGTCAATCCTTGAGTTATGACTGTAATTATTTTGTTGAATATTTTGCTCTGGATTTATTAATGGAAGGTGGAGAGTGTAGAGGAGTGATTGCTCTTTGTTTGGAAGATGGTACACTTCATCGTTTTCATTCTAAAAACACAGTATTAGCAACTGGAGGATATGGACGTGCATATTTCTCTTGTACATCTGCTCATACATGCACTGGTGATGGCACTGCAATGATATCTAGAGCCAATTTACCTAATCAAGATTTGGAATTTGTGCAATTTCATCCTACAGGTATAAAATAATATACAAAATGCTTCATATGATCAAATAGTAATATTATGTATTTATGAAATTATTTTAGGAATATATGGAGCTGGTTGTCTTATCACAGAAGGTAGTCGTGGTGAAGGAGGCTATCTTGTAAATAGTGAAGGTGAAAGGTTTATGGAACGTTATGCTCCAGTTGCAAAAGATTTAGCCTCTAGAGATGTTGTATCTAGATCTATGACTATTGAAATTCGGGAAGGCAGGTAAATTATATGAATGTATACAATATATTCAAATCATATAATAAGTGAAAGTAAATATTATTATCAAAATTTATAACAATATCAAAAAATATATTGATACAAATTTATTATTAACACTTAAATATAACAAATCATATTTTATGGTTATTATTTACTTAAATATTCTATTTGAGAAGAAATAAATGGACAATTTTTTATTATTTTTCAATTTTGAGATATTAAAAAATGTATAAATAATATTTAATTCACAAAAGATTATTTAATTAATATTATAATACATATTATAATATACATAATTTATTTTTATTTAGAGGTGTTGGTCCTGAAAAAGATCATATTTATTTGCAATTACATCACTTACCACCTGAACAGTTAGCAGCTAGGCTACCTGGAATCTCTGAAACAGCAATGATATTTGCTGGAGTTGATGTAACCAGAGAACCTATTCCGGTTATACCTACGGTACATTATAACATGGGTATGTATAATATTTTTTTTTTTTTTCAAAAAATGTATTGCTATATTTTATAAATATCATAAATACGTTATATAATTTAATTTCATATTATTAAAAATTTTATTATATATTTATATTAATATTATATTATATATTATATTATATTTTTATATTAATATTTTAAATTATATAATTTTATATATTTTATTATATAGGAGGAATACCTACAAATTACAAAGGACAGGTTTTAACGAGAAAAAATGATCAGGATACAGTTGTGCCCGGACTTTACGCTTGTGGAGAATCAGCTTGTGCATCTGTTCATGGTGCTAATCGTCTTGGTGCAAATTCATTATTAGATTTAGTTGTATTCGGCCGTGCCTGTGCTAAAACAATTGCAGCGGAAAATAAGCCAGGAGAAACTATTGGTCCTCTAAAACCCGTTAGCATAAATTTTTATTATGACCATCAGATAATATAATGGAAAATTATTATCATAATCTAAATATATTTTAGAATGCCGGAGAAGAAAGTGTGGCGAACTTGGATTGGGTCAGAAATGCGAATGGTAATGTTTCTACTGCAGAATTAAGATTGAGCATGCAAAAAACTATGCAAACTCATGCAGCAGTATTCAGAACAGCTGAAACATTACAAGAAGGTATAATTTCAGATCAAAATTTAATTTAAAATTATTTTAAAAATAGAAATGATGATATTTGAAATTAAAGTATTCTTAAATTCTATCAGGATGTCAGAAGATGTCTGCCTTATATAAAAAATTGAACGATCTTAAGGTGTTGGACAAATCTATGATATGGAATTCTGATCTTGTAGAATCTCTTGAATTACAAAATTTAATGATCAATGCCATGCAAACAATAGTAGCTGCTGAAAATAGAAAAGAAAGTCGTGGGGCTCATGCACGTGAAGATTTTAGAGATAGAATCGATGAATATGATTACAGTAAATCAACAGAAAACCAAAAACCTAGACCATTGGATCAACATTGGCGAAAGCATACACTTACAAAAATAAATGTTAGAACAGGAGAAGTAAGTATTAAATATAAAATAAATAATGTAACTATTACTTCTTTCTGTTCACCCTTAATAAATTAAATTATTTTTTAGGTATCTATCGATTTCAGACCAGTTATAGACAATACTTTAAATAAACAGGAATGTGCGACAGTTCCACCCGCAATTCGTTCCTATTAGAATTTTTTTTCGAAGTAAATAATTTTATTTTTTTTACATTCCTTTTAGTAAAATTTTTTCGTCTTATCTATTTAAAATTGTCTATATGTAGAATTTGAATAATTTTTGTACAGGAAGGAGCAACCGACAAGGAGAAGTTACCGATATCCTATCATTACAATGCAGCAATTTTATTTATTATTGCACGTGAATCAGATCGTGCACCAAAGTGTAATTCTTGTCAATACTTGCACGTGTTGCAAGCAAGATTAGTTGTCCTTGTAGGATAATGGTGCTGAAATTATCTTCATTATTTTAAAGAAGATTTTAATCGATCTCTTAGCAAATCAATGCTACATTTATGTAAATTGAATAGTAAAATATTCTAGCGTGATTCAGGCAGCAAATAATTTCACGCACAGATCTTTTAAGGAGGAACGTTCTGCCTACCTCTACAATTTTCAGTATTTTTCTTTCTGTAATTCTCAGTCGGAATAATGTCTTTTTCTACCGAACAATTTTGCAAATTCTATCTAATAATATTAAGAGTTATTTAATGAAGATATTTTGTACGATAATTCATGAGCTAGTACTCCCTAAAAGGTTGTGCAGCAAGAGTATGCCACTTTAGATGCGGCTATATACTTAACATTAACAGGTTAATATAGAAACAGTCTTAATCACAAGAATAACAATTAAACTTGATTTGTTTGTGATCAAATCTTGATCATATTTTGTATTTGATAGTATAAATTTATTCTCTAATATAGAATAATACTGTTTGTGTTTTTAGTTTGGAGTGACAGTACTTATATCGTTCAATATGTAGCTTGGTTTGGATTTTGTTTGATTATCTGTTTCTACGTTGCCTGTTATAACAGTCATGTATTATTTTTATCGTACCATATATTTCATAAATAATCTCGAATAATATCGAAATCAATAAGTACATGGATGAAATCGTGTACTTTAATATAATTTAATCTGAAAAGATATGCTGCGCAGCATGATATGTACATAAATTTGTCAATAAAACAGAAATCTTCATTCTTCTACTTATAAAAATTATTTTTCCGTGTAAAATGTACGTATAAAGTTTTTCTTATTAAATTGTATTTATTTTTGTTTATTTATTGCTATATTGTATTTATAAAAAAAAACACTATATTCTTGACGAATATCGTTTATTAAACCCATAATAATAATAATTTTTATGTTCTGGTCATAAATAAGAATTTTACGGATTAAATAAAAATTGCTACCAAACATATTTTCTAAAGCATTAAACTAAAGCTCGTAGCTAATACTTCAGAAAATGTTTACAAGTTACAATTTAATTTAAAATGAACATGGACTTAATGAATATGTTCTCACATACGAAACATTATACCATCAAAGAATACACAGATATATTCAAAAATAAATTGTGCATAAATTATACAATCATTTTGTGAAATCTAATATTACAAATATTTTAATGAACGTTTTAAAAAATAATATGAAATGATAAAAATTCAATAAAATTATTGGCACCAACATAAATGCTTCTCTTTGATCATTTTTCTTGTAAATTATGTATTATTTAGCCAAAATTGAGTAGAAACGTGATATTACGTGGAAAACAGTAAGTGAAAAATAAGTTTCAGATTTGCTATTTTTTACTTGATAAATTTAAAATTACATTTTGTAATTTTGCAAAATCGTGATTTTCTTTTTCTATCAGAAACATGATGTATTTTTAATTTGTAAAAAAAAGTTTCAAGTTTATTAATTCTTATACTTCGACCGATATTTCTTCACAGTTCTGCTTCTTAATTTTGTAATTCTCGGCACTTAACATCAAATCGGACAAATAAAAATATATTTTTAATATAATATGCAAAAATCTACGAAATGAATTTTTAATTGTATACAGAAAATTTACTGCATTTATAATTTAGTAATTTAAATTAACAAGATTAAATCTACTAATATAATACAAAAAACATCTTTTTATGTATTATATTGCAAATTCTTTTTAATTATCAAACTAATAGTCTTTCACTTTTCAGTAAAAATTTGATTTCTAATTTTGATTTAATGAATCTTTTCAATAGTACAATATATTGTTTCCATTCTTTAGATTATTTTTTTTATGTCATTTGAATTATATTCAAAATATTAATTTTTTACAAATCACTCTAATATGAGAAATTTTACTGTTTAATCGCGTAAAATATTACTTAAACCTGGAACGTTGTGCATTTCTTCGAGATCAAATTGCATTAATTAATAAAGTTCTAAAATGTTCTTTTTTGTTACAAGCTAAACATGGGAATATTTATTACAGATCCGTAAAACAATGATATGAATGCGATGATGATTTAGAATAGAACAACTTATTCACGATCTATTACTATTTCGTACAAGTATCTTCTCGCTATCTTTGTCAAAATATTGCAACACTTCGTTACAGTAAAATATATATATAATAAAACGCAATTTGAAAATTTGCACCAATATTAACTAACCATTAATATCAACAAAACATAATTAAAATCCTTATTAATTTTTTTTAAATGTATAATTACCAAATTATTTAATTTATTAAAAATCATATCAATCATCAAATAAATCAATTCATTAAATCAATTTTTAAAATTTTTTAAATTTAAAACCATTTTCCCAATTTGTTTTGTGATATTTTATACAGAATTGTGTAATTGTTGAAATAATGAAATTACGCGTCGAAGTTTGCCGCAACAATTAATATACATTTCGAATAAAATATGATTCGAAATTTATAATAATACAAAGATATCGAACGTCATATTGCATTATATTCTTAATTATGGATCTATCAAGAAGCATCGTCGATAGCGAAAATTCCGCATAGTAATTTTTCGCTTTTTTAAATCCAGATGGCGTTTTAATACATGATGATGAAAATAGCGATATTCGCTAGAGCTCTGACAATAAGAAGATTCTTCACTAATGGATCGTTCAAACGTAATGCCATCGTCAAACAGGAAGCCATGGGAAAAGAACGGTTTCATTGTCCGATGTTATTTGTCCCCGTTCTTGCTTCTGAGGAACATAATGTATCATCTATGCATCCAGAATCCACATTCACACGTTTTCAACTCGCACAATGGTGGTGGGGGTGATGCTATATGGATGGTGGTGATGGATTAAGTCTTGTGCATTGTTGACGGTATACGACAACGTCTTTCTATGCATTCGTCGTTGAACACCGTTCACGAAGTAGCTCGTAGCTTTTCCAACGCGGGCACCAATGGTTCCTCGATAGAAGGTCCGCAACTCAGTCCACATTCACCAATCCATCTTGCTTTACCACTGGCATGGGACTGTAAAAAAAAAAATACCTTTTTACTTATTTGTTCTAATATATTATACATTAAATATTCAAAGTATTTGTAAAAAAAATAAAATTTATTTTTTAAATTATAATAAAATGATTATATTATATTTTTTTACAACAAACAATTGTAATTTTAAAATAAAATAATATCAACTATTGTATTTTACTGTCCTTGATCATATAGAAATGGTTATATAATTTGTACGTTTCATTTTATTTTTAAATTTATTTTATTATATTACTTTTAAATCTATAAATTTTTTAAAAAAATATAACATTAGTAAATGTAATATTTATCTTTTGTTATATTTTTTACACACCATTCTTTAATCTTCAATCATTGATTAAAAAAGAAACGGAGCTATTAAAACTCTATTATTATAAGTTGGCATTAAATTCAGCCTTTATCGACTGCTTCGCACGACCAACTTATTACAGCTTATCGCGAACAAAGCAGTCGTTGATGTGACCTTCGCGTTAACATGGGCTATTGTAAATGCCATTCGTGAAATCGATAAGAGCAATTGTCAGTTTTATGTCTAATATCAAACATTAAAATTGATTTTTCTTTTTATACTCTTTTGTTTATTTTCTTACCCAACAATTTAATTATAATCTGAAATTAATTAAAAATTGCATTTTATAAATGTGTTCAAATTAAAGATAGGTTAAAAATAGATTTCTTTATTTTTTTTTTAACAGGTTCTGAAGCAATTTCTTATTTCTTTTTTTCCACGATCATGAATGTTCACGTTTATTCGGAAAACAAATGGATAAAAATAACGAATCAATTGAGACTCTTTTTTAAAGATGTTTATAGAATACACAATAGGTCAAGGAGAAAAAAAATAGATCAAAAATAGATTCTTACCATAGTAAGGTCGCGTTTCCACGAGGTGCGGCAACGTCCGTCACAAAGTGGGCACGGTCGTTGAAGAGAATAACCACCACATTCACTACAATCGAGAGAAACGTGTTCTTCGCTCCACGAAACTCCACATCTGTAAACATGAGAAATATATTTTTTGAGAAGAATAAGACATTGATTTTTTAATATTTATAAAAAAAATAAAATATTTATTACTTAATAAAAATAAAGTGAATATATAATAATAAAAAAAAAAATAGAAAAATTGATCATACAAAGAAGTGTTTTAATACTTTATTTCTATAATTATAAAATCATAAAGTGGAATTAATTATAAATCCAATAGGTTATGAAAATGTTCCAAGTTCAATCATTGCTCTATTACATATTTTTAATAAATAAATTTAGAAATCATAAAAATCCTGTGATCTTCATACTATTTTTTAAAATTTAATTTAATTTCTCAGAAATTGTTTTGAAAAATTAAAATTAAAAGTTTAAACCCGTGTCGAACAAAAAATTTTTAAAGAAGCGTGATTTAAAAATAATTGTCAGGAAAAGAATTATCAATTAATCTCAACCAAATTTTGAATCATTCAAGCCATAGCAATATAAATTACGCAACATTTGATTGAAACAATGGAGTCCAAGAATTAGAAGATTTAAGCTGGATTTTTCCAATCCAATTGATATATCTAATATTAAGACTAAGACAAAGCGTTATAAGACTAACGTCTAGAACAAATTCAATCATTGCAATTCGGATCATATCGGATTCTATTATCGATCTATTGTCCGTTTGACGTCGAGATAAAAGTTCAACTTGACTATAGTCATAGAATTCTCAAGATTCTTGTTTGTTACTTTATACATTCTTATTTGTCTCGATATGTATGGTGCATGCTTTTTCAAGTGGGGCGATAGTAATTGTGCATACAGGACGATCGTGAAGCGATTAGAAGTCAATAGCCCAAGGAGAGCGCATAATTACTGACCTATATTAAAAATAATGCGAAGAAAGAACCGGTTAAGTTAATCGTTTCTGGTAACTTCTACTACTTATTACTGTTAATCACAGCAAATATTTAATTTTACATTTATTAAATATAACTTTATTTCCAGAATTCAAATTATTTTTTAAAAATTTAAGATTATTATTATTATTTTTTTTTTTTTTGCTAATAATTTTAATTGCAACAAAATTGATTTTTAATCATGTTAACTTACGTGAAACAAGAATTCAATTGAGCACGAAGTTCCTCAATAGTAAGGATTGTATCCTGATACTGAGGATGAGATCCTTGGAGGCCATCGTCAACGCTTCCGCACGAACTGTGGCAAGATAAAGAAATGTTGCTTCTGCAAAATGATAAAAAGGATAATTTTCAATGTGAAAAATTTTCTACATCATTTTAACCTATGCAATCGTAATTATATAATATTTATTCCTTATGTTATCGTCATTTACAATATTCCAAGAAACATAACTTTTATTTTGATACGTACAAATGTTACGTAATCTAAGGAAATGATATTTCGAAGAAAGATTGAAATCATTATTTTTTCAAAGAATCATCACTGGATACGAACAAGAACTATGAATTTAAATTAGTTTTTATACTAGCACAAAGATTAAAGACAGATCTTTTCCATTAAACGCATTTTAATTATTCTATTCTTCAAATTAAAGAATATAAGATACTACTACGTAAGTCATACGTAAAAGTAATCAATCGTTGCTTAATTTAATATAATTAATTTTTTTAATAAAATTTTGAAAAATAGTATCATAAAATTCGTGATATTTTACGATAACAAGAAATTTTATCAGAAATTCTTTGATCGATAATTTGATCAAGTGCACAAAATTTTTTTAAGATAAAATGGCTATCAAAAATGATTCGAATATATCAAAAAATTAACCTTAAAAACTTTTGTACATTCAATCGGATTTTTTTTTACAGATTTTTACAAATTCATTGCTGTTCATATCAGTAAGTATAAAATCAAAATTTATGTACATAGATATATCAATTTTCTCATTTTTACCAATTTAATAATAATCAATCAGAAATATATATATATATATATTATAACTTATTAAATCTATAATTAATTCAATTCTTTTACCCAAAGATTTTAATGTTTTATCAAAATATAAAATGTGTTGATAAAATTTTAGACAATTAGTCGGTGAATACTTGTGAAAAGAGAAGAAAAAGGCCCGGCAAATAACTGAGATAATTGGTTCATATATCGATCGATAACGATCGAACAAAAGTGTTAGTGGAAGCAAATTCTTCTATTCACTTATCACGTTTCGTTTAAATCATGATCGAGAATCGATATTCGCGTGATATTTCTACTGAATATTCGAGAAAATGGAAAACTGGTGCGACAGAAACAGGAAGGAGAATAATGTAGGTACGAATGCATATATATGTGTATGCTAAAATATGCAACATGGAAATCAGGAAGAAAAACGTTCCTTTCACGTGATGCTAACGTGAACGAGCACGTAATAAACGTATTCGTATAAATTTTCTGCATGTATGAAAGAATGACGCGCAAATCTTGGAATTAGTAAATCTCTGCTGTCTTTTTTACCATTCATATAATACTTCAACACTTGAGATGATTTACTAAGAAATTTATGGTAAGAGAACATGCGAGAAAAAGGTTATGTATTGTATTGTATTATCGGTTACAATATTGGAACAATCCGTTTCCATATAGGTTAGATCTAAATTGTCACATGACGAATATGTGAGTACCACTTGTATCAAATTATAGTTGATTAAAGATAAGTGAATTTAATTTACACCGTAAAATTGTGTAAATGACTGCTCTTATTTAATAAAAAATGTAATTACACCATAAAAATGATAAAGCGATAAAATTTAAATTCTATTATTATGCGCATAGTAAAATTTTACTAGGATATTTTTTTTTTTTATAAGTTATTGAAATATCTGTATAATAATATATACTTAATATACACTTTTATCAAAATTTATGAATTCTAAAATAATAGTATTGTGACACCAACCAATGTAATCAATAAGATTAATTGATAAGAATACAGGATTATTTATATTTTTATAATTAATTTTATTAATAATTATAAAAATATTTATAAATATTTATTAATTATTAATAATAATATTAATTTTTTATAATTATATTAAAAATTCAGTTTTAAGATGTGCAATAAAAATATTCATAATTTTTTTAATTTATTCAAAAATAATTTTCCTATAAAATCTTTTCTTTCTATAAAATCATGAACACTATTATTCTTTTTTGTATACCTACATTTTTTCACATAACTTTATCGAAGATAGATTTTATTTTATTAAGTATATTTGAAAATTGAAAGCTTTAGAAAGAAAATTTAAAAAATTTAAATTATTCATCTATTTCGTTCATTCAATTTTCTCATAAAAAAATCTTCTATATATTAAATTAATACAACAATAATATTTGTCATCGATATTAATTTATAATTATTTTTTTTATTTTGTGTCTTTTATTTTTTTGTTTATATTCTATGCAATTTATGTTTATCTATTAATAAACATGTGCTTCTCGCACATCATTTTAATTTCATTATTATCATTTTTACTTCATAAATTCCTTTTTTTCTTCCCCTCTTATGATCATCATCATAATTTATCTACTGATCTTTGACGTAAATTATAAATTTTTCTTGTTTTTCTTAGGATAACTTAAGTAAATTATGCAAAAGTGCTCGTGGTTTGTCTTTTGCACATGACACGTGGTAACAAATTTGTGCGCATTATTAAACAAGAAAAAAACTTAACCGTGTAGGTTGGAGGATACCTCTTTCTCTCTCGTGCAGCAATTTTGAGAATTTCCGGCACGCGTTAAATATTAATTAACTGCGATGAAGTTAAATGATGCATTGTGAAATTCTTCGTACACTATAGGTATTATCGTGTAAATATAAATGGAATTTTTAACTAAAATGCAGCTGAAACTGAAATATTGAAAATTATTTGAGAAATCAATATTGAATACGAGAAATTTATAAATTATATAATAATAATTGAACAATTCATAAAAATAAAATCTTTGTTTTAAAATTTCTTTCAATATATATATATTTATATATATATTTACATTATATTAATTTAACACGTTGTCGAGAATTATGTTAATGTTATGTTATGTTAATATAATATATAATGTTAAGATAATTAATTAAATAAGATGAGAAAATATTAGCGTTTCTTTAATAAAAAAAAAAATATATATAGAATGAGGAAAATCGTGAATATAACAAAAATTTATTCTAATATAAGGCAAACTTCTGAGAATTCTCAAAATATCTATTTTACTTTTAGATTTTCTATAAATAAGTTTCCACCAATGATTTACATGAAACTGTGCAAGATTTTATAAGTCTTCTCTTTAAATAGAACTAAACGGAACAATTGGATATTGATTTAAATCTGACAAGATCTTAGATGTTTCTTCTTTTTTTTTTTGTCCTTCGTAATTTTTCAATGGCGTAATAACTATAGGCGCCACATTTCAGCCACGTGCCTTGAATTATGTAAAATAAATTCTACGAATAATTCATTTAAAAATAATTCCACAAACTTAGA
Source organism: Apis dorsata (assembly GCF_000469605.1). Taxonomy (NCBI): domain Eukaryota; kingdom Metazoa; phylum Arthropoda; class Insecta; order Hymenoptera; family Apidae; genus Apis; species Apis dorsata. Next base: position 773,883 of record NW_006263396.1, read on the forward strand.
TATTTTTTTTTTTTTTTTTTTTTTTTTTTTTTTTTTTTTTTTTTTGCTTCAAATGCAAAATATTTATTTTAAGCGATTATATTATATTTCTCAAATTATTGAAAATTATTGAAAAATTCTATTTGAATTATCTTTCAAATTTTTAATTATGAATATTTTATTAGCAATTCGATAAAAATAAAAATAGATCGATTGAATAAATCGTTGCCATCAAATTTCAAAATCGTTTTCCACGATGCACAAATTTAAATTGAAGATCTACGATGTCGTAGAAAAATATACACAAACGTTGTGCTCAAAATCGTGCATTTTCACTCAGCTTTATGAATCGCTGAAAGATATTGACCATCCGTAGATAAAACAGAAAAAGATGATTCGCGAAATTCTTTCTTTTTCCGACATTGTTCTTTGAAAATTTGCAATATCTTGTTACGAAAAATTGTTGAAAACAAAAAAGAAATCCTTTTCCAAAGTTTTCAAAATATTAAAATATTCAAAAAAACTCACCCATGGCGAGAAAGACTCTCAGTAGCTGGTTGCACGGTTGTAGTCACAGACATGTTGTTTTGATGCGTTAAAACTGCAAAAGAATAATAAGCATTAATAAGCATTAGCGAATAATCGAAGTCGCTTGTTATTGCACTTAGTATTTTATATTGTTATCGTTGTAATCGATCTAGATTGTACTCGTTAAAAAAATTCCCCTAGCAACAAGGGGCTAAAATAAGGAACTAATTGCACAATAAAAACAATAGAAAATTAAAACGAAAATTCAGATGTTCGTAGTTATTTTTAATAATGAAAGAATTAAAATCGATTAACTGAAATTGCGGTATATGGAACGTGTAAACGCGAAGGACACATCCGTGATAAGTTTCACCTTAGATAGCCTCACCTTGGCACAGAACAGAACATTTACTTTCCCCCCGGAGAGAGAAACGAAAGCCAACTGATACACACGGCACACGCACTGAATTCTTTATTTCGACCGATCCGAGTTTTCACGACGTAACATATTGTATAATAGCCTGTTTTATAGCCATATGCTTTTTCTTTTTTCTTTACACGATGACAATTAACATTAAAATTAAATAAAATAAACTTGTCGAAAAGATTTCTTAATTTAAAATATTGTAATATTTTATCATTTTTTTTTTTTTTCAGTTTACCGATACGAATATGTGTACAGATTGCACGGCAGTGCAGTATTGAAAATCATTTTGCACGTATAAAAAATCGATCGTAGGAGTAATGCTGCAATAGTAACAATAAAACGAGATTCCAATATCGATACAGGGTCGAATGGGGGAATGTCAAGGATTTTATTATTGACACATTGGCAATGCATACCTGATTTTATTATCAACGTAGAAAAGCCTTGATGTATTCTTAGAAAAGCAAATCAAGGTGAGAAAATTGGTACACGTGTCTCGATAATGATTTACACAAACGACTTTTATTTAACATCAAAAAAAAAAAAGAAAAAAAAAAAAACCATTATTTACTTGTGCAGTAGAGAAGAAATATACAGAAAAAAGATGCATGGCGTGTCGTTTATAGATTGAAACGATTAACAAGATTGAAAATATATTTTTATTATAGCCGATTTGATTATTACGTTTTAAAATTGGCGCGTAAAAATTGTATACATGTTGTATATATATATATATATATATATATATCATAGTATTGCACGGCAAATTTTAAAGTTGAATCATCGGTCAGACTTTGGAAGAAACTAATTGCGGGGCAATAAATCATTGGATATTGCTAATTATTTCGTGTAGAAATTTTAACGCTTTTGTTCGTATATCTTTTCAAAATCGATATACAATAATTTACGAAGCAATAAACTGTGAATTACAAAGGAATTATGAAGGGAATAAAATAAATATTCTGGCCATTCTATCTAAACAATGTGTCGAGGGGGGGTTTTACGGTTTCTTAACTTTATTACGTTAGAGTATTCCAGAGAATTCCATTGTTATAAAAGATGTTGTTATTTAGTACGTATTGAAACGAGTCATTTCTAGTTACGCGCAATTGTCAGATGATCCGATTTACTCGTAACGATTACTTTGTAATTTTAACTTAAGATTTCCTTTGCGATTTCGTGAATTTTTATTTAAAGTTTTATAAAAAGTTGACGCTTAAAATATTCCTCCATCGTACGATGAAATTTAAATCAGTATATATCGCATTCACAAGTTGGAAGAAACTTGCTCGAAAGAAACTTGTTTAATTACCATATCAATTTAATTAATTCAGTTATAAATATTGGTTATCTTCATCTAATCGTATAAAATACATTATACACATATTAAATGCACATTAAATGTAAATTTAATTAAGAAAAAAATAGAATATCGCCATGAATAATATTTTTTTTCTTTATTTAGGAAATACGATTAATCGATATCATTGAGATATAAATTAAAGATTGATTAGTGCAGATGACTATCCAATTATATATATTTATATATAAATAAAAAAAGATTTTACGATTGGCAGACAAGATGGAATGGAATCGTGGTTGGAAAAAAAATGTGTCACCTTCACCTGAAAGGAGAGAAAAATAGAAAGAAATAAAAATACGTAACGCGTAATTTTCCAACTCGTTCGATAGTCCTGTACCAACGTATTTTATTTCACAATACGTCTGTAATACGCTTAATAACGAGGAACGTCGCGTTGTAAAAAAACCGATAAATATTTCTCTTTGACGTCATCATTGTTTGCAATAGTAAGCTTTCTTATTGAATTCGCGTGACGAATACGTGCACTGATTCACTGAAATGTTTTTACATTCTTAACTTTCAATCGTGTACACGATCGATGTTATATCTACCTTTAAAAGAACATCATGATAGGATTATGTGACTGTTATAGTTTCTTTTATAGAACCATTATTTTTTTTAAATTATTTATGAAAAAAATATATATATATAATAACGCGAAATTATAAAATGGCTACGGAATGGTTGGATAAAAAATCGATATCGTGTTAAATTAAAAAAAAAAAAAAAAAAAAAAAGAAGGCAAGAAAAAGAATCGAAAGAAATAGAATTCGTATTTGCATAACTAAACTAAACACAAGCGCAATCGCAATAAACTTGGAAATAAATGCACAGTTTTTTCATTATCGCAAAAGGCATAATTTCCTTTAATATTCGCGCGTATGTATTTTTCGCGACCAATGAACCCGAAGTTAATTCATTATTTAATATTCATTAGATAGATGCATTTATAAAATAGAGATAAGTAATTACGTTTTCTATGAATATGTATTACGATATCGTATATATAATGAATATTTTTTGTTATTTTATCATTGTATAATAATAATAAAATTTTATATTTTTTTATTTTCACGATATCGATTTACGTTTATATCAATATTCTTATTGTTCAAATATTTTTTATTCTTTTATAAGATTTTATACACTTTTAAAAGATTATTATCTTTTAAAGAAAAAAAAATCAATAATTATAGATATTTTGATCGTTGTCGAACGAATGTGGATCAAAATAAAAGGATAATGAGAGCAAATAAAAGAGAGCAAAAAAATTGCTAAATAAAGGATATTCTCACGTGTCTCAGAGCTACCTCATTTCTAAAAGCATTAGTACAATCGTAAAAATAGACGATTCTATAAATGTACAAATTATTTTTAATTTAAACTCCAAAGTAGAAAATGTAGAAGAGCATCATTCTATAGTCATGTCACATTTTCAACTAAACATAGATACACATCTGAATCGATTGCATTTGTACACATTGAAAATTACGATTGGAATAATATTATTATCCAATTTTTATATATTAAACGTTTTAATTTTTACGATTAATGATTTAATCTAGAAAAATATTCAAGATATTCTATCATTTTTAAAATTACCCGAATATCTCTCACGAGATCAATAGATACATACGGTTTGACGAGATACTCAAGAATTTTAACTCTGCTGATCGCCTTTCCGTTATTTTCGACTAACATCGACAAATTCACGAGATAACGAGTGTCTACTGCGCAGATAATTTTTGTCCACTCGATATCTCATAAGCTCTGATACGCTTTGAATTTAATCCAAAAACTTATCGATTTTCCATACTTTAATGTTCGAGAAAAATTTTACCGTGGTTAAAACTTTTAATGAAACGTGAATATGACGTTACAAAGCCACAACGATAACGTATCGAAAACTTGAATAATTAGACTAAGGAATATTGACGTAATAATTGTACTTTTGAATAAAAATTGTATTACGACCATATTAAAATTAAAAGTTTACAATTCAGAGGCATATTCTATAAATAAATTATAGATACTTATATATACCTAAACTGTACATATAAAATATTTAAGTATCGATTATTTTATTGAATGAAAAAAGTTCTTGAGATCGTATTATATTTAAAAATATAGTTTTATTTATAATTTTATTTTAAATGAATGAAGTGAAACTTCATAAAATTATTAAATTAAATTAATAGTGAATTAACTTAAAATTAAATTAAAGTAAAAAAACATTGACTGAAAAAATGAAAATCCGATTACTTCACAACATTTTTTTTACTCTCTTCATGTGACGAGCCTCTAAGATTAACATCAAGATGCTTTCGCCTCTTTCAAGCCGTTAGTTTACGAAGAAAATGGGTTCGGGAACTACTGGCAAGCATCCCAAGGCGGTTAGTAGTCAAGGTATTTCTTCGTGCGATTACGATTTTTATATTCTATTCGTACATCAAAATAGAAAAATTTTAAAAAAAGGATTTGCAAATATAGGATATTATAGTTAATTATAAATAGTCTGAAGTCGCTGACTGTATTCGAATATTGCTCGGAAATTAGAATTCATTTTATTTAATCTTTCTATTTCAAGTTTTATATGAATTGTGTTAAAATATAAATGAAATAAAAAAATGATTTTAGTTTTCAAGTTAAATATTAAGAAATTTTTATAGATACGATTTATTTGATTAAATTAAATTTAATATTTATATTTTGTTGAATTTTGTTATGATATATTTTATTTGATAAACGTTTATTTAATTTTTTCATGTATATATAATTTTTGCGTAGAAGATAAGACATATTTATATTGTGCAATTCGTTCGCGTTCGTCTCCGATTTCAATATATTTTAAATCCATGCAATACGTGCTTGAGTTTAAAAGTGGAATATTTGTATAATATACAAGCTCAATATCTATTATAAATTATTATATTTCTTTTTATACGATTTCATTTGTTTCGTATATTTCGACAAATTTTTTTTTTTAATATTTTATTTCTTTATTTTTCAGTAGAGACAAGTTAAAGATGAAAGCGGATATGTATTGTATATAGTACGCTTTCTGTTCGATTTCGATTTCGCTTTCGAGTGGGCACGGAACTAACCTAAATGTGTGACCTACCTGTAAGCTCTTCATGATTTACAAACTGGCTTAAGATGAAAACGTCAATTTATCTTTTTCCGTACTTTTAATATCATAGAACCGGTCATATTATAATTTATACATTAATATTGTTTTTTGCAAATAATTGTTTGAAAAAATTTGCTATCGAAGAAAAATATTTACATATCTATTGCATCATACTTAATTAAGAGGCAGAAAGAAAGAATTTCTCAAAAAAAACTTTCAATGTTATTGATTCATGACTTGAATGATACTTGTCTTTCGATACTTTGTACATTAACATTATCCGAAGGGGTTGAAACGAGGCCAACAACCCTCGAGATCACGACAGTCTCTCGAGAGAGAAGCTGAATTCGAGATATCGATCGACCTCGTCGACTATTCTGGTTAAACTCCCACGCGGATGCATGGATACAAAGTGAACACGGAATCAGGTCGTTTTAACTGCGAGAGGCGGAATGGAAATTCGATTTACCTTATTTTTTACAGTTTCCTGTTTGGAAATATGCCACAAAAGAAGCAACAGGAAAGCTTCTTTGTTTATGATACATGTATCTTGTGTTACAAAAACTGAGAAATATTATTGCATACTAGTTGGGAAATATCATATTAGATTATAAGAGTTTTATATTAAGAATTTAAATACGATAGAATATTTTATATTTAAAATACAATATGATTTACATATTTAAATAATCTGAATGTTAAAATTGTTAAAAAAATTTAATCAAGTCAGAATTAATTAGAAATAAGGATAAAGTTACAAATATGTGATGATTTATATGAAATATAACATTCATGTTAGTCGCGTAACAACAAAATACGTTCCACTGACTTTATATAATCGCAACATTTGAATTGTCGTGAAGCAGCGACATTGCAAGGACCTTCGTTGCATAATATTCGCACAGAATTATAAAAGAACACAATTTCTTTTTCTAGATAATAACATTAAATATGGCAAGAGAATAAAAAATTTTTCCAATGGAAAAGACACGATATATAATATAAATATAAATAATTACAAAAAATTAACGTAAAAAAAATATAAATTGTGACCTTTGCAAACATTTATTAAAGTGAAAACAGAAAACTTTAATCGTAAAATGTTTTATGACAGGAAATGAGATATGATCTTTATAAAAATTCGAAGTAGAACATATTTTACGAGTAAAAATAAAAAAAAAGTCACTTTGAATTATTCTCATAAATTTTAAATATGTATAATCATATTTATGTTTAGTTAATTAAATGAAAAAATTTTAAATCTATTAAAAATAAAAATTGGTAAATAATCATAAGGTTAATCCTTTTCGTATTATTGAATTTTATGTTTAGACGAATGATGAAAAGATTGCAAGACATGCATGAAACGGGTAGGAATGCAACGAAGCGTTAACAGGATTGAGAAATTAAAATTCCACCTCTGGAATTTGCCGTCACACGAGTGGCGTAACGGGTTTCCAGCGAGCCTTTACACAAACAAACGAAGTAACATCGAGGTATGACCTCGTTCGTTGGCCACAGACGATGTCTTCGCAAAATTAACCACTCACCCGTGTACTCGTTTGTCGATCGAAACACGCAATACAAACATTCCAAACTCTTAAAAATGTTACCAACGTTACAATCAAAAACTCGACTTTGTCATATTAAAGATTTACGAATTTTTAAACAGTTGATAAGTTTTTTATTAATCGAAAACGTCAAATGGTTAATAACATAAATGTTTAATAATAAAAAATAATAACGCGTCAAAAATTTTTCATCTAACGGTTCTTCGATCATCGACCTGAACTCAAAACTTTGGTCGATGGACGATCGTTGGGCGTCACAAGGAAGAACCAATCTGAAGTTAGTCATGAAGTTTGCCGTTGAGAGTATTGATTCCCACGCTACGTTCGTCTCTTCGCTTTCTATGCATGTGTCGCTTCTAAACCTTCCCCTCCTCCCTTCTTTGAATATATAAGACCCTTTTTATAGATTGTACTGTTACTTTTGAAAGCGAAACTCTACCGTTTTCTATACAAACGAATATCATGAACAAGTTCGACGTAAAAAGAAAACTTTAGTGCTCAGCGTGCTTTCTTAAAAGGAAGGCATGGTGAAAGCATGGTGAACGCAACGTTTCAAAGAGAGATAATCCGATACTTTGTTACAAAAGTCGCATAATGAGACACTTTATTTCAATGTTCACGTTTCATCAAATTAAACATCGATTCAATTTTTTTTTTTTAACACACATATATTCATGTACACTGTTGTTCTTACACAAATATTAACGCGATCTGCGACGTTTGTAATGCGGATTTGTGTGCGCATGGCAATGTGTATAAACTCTAAAACTTACATTTCGTAGAAATCTTCGAAAACTGGACGGCAGATGAAGCACAAAATATGCGCACTGTCTTTCACTACGTTTTCGAACTTTATAATCAAACACGTACGAAACGTCGAACCTCGGCGAATAAGCGACGGTTACGAATTTCGTATGAAAAAAATCAAATCAGACAGCAAAGACAACAAACAGCTACGATGTTTTGAGTCTGACTGAAGGTAGTGCAGTTGTGTGGGAGCCTTTTATAACCGCGGTGTGGGTTGGGCATCGTGGCAATCGTCGGACGGCGCGATAGTGGGGAGAGAGGAAAGCTGAGGCAGAAAACCCCCATCTGCGCAAGTACGAATAACTGTGTGTGTATGTGTATTTAAGATTGTTGTGTGCGGACACACATAGAGGAGCAGGGATTCTCCGCGCGTGGCGCCGGCGTGTACGGACACATGTTCATAAATAAATAATGAACAGCTCGTACGATAACGAATCTTATCGCTGTTGAATTTTAGAGATTCGATGATGCCCATGAAGAAGATGTAGAAATTTTACTGATCTTTGTGATTTCAAGAATAACGATCCTTTAAAAATATACATATATTTTATAATATTAAAGTTTCAAACTATAATTTTATATCTTCGATGGAAAGCGATGTTGTAAGAATAAGGAAAACATACTTGACAAACTTTTATATAGTTACAGATGTATGTAGGGGAACAAGGAATGCAATCAAAGACAAAAAGATCTCCCACGCAGCAGGATGTAAGAACCCCAGGAAACGAAAGGCAGTGTCACGTGTGCACACACCCCGCCAAATTATGCGGAAAAAAAGAAAAGCGTAGGTTTATCTTTAACGTTAAAATGTCACCGCCCTCGGTGTTGCATTCATAAGCGGGCATACATCAAGCCACCTTTTGCAGATTAGACGCGGCAGGGATTCTCAAATTCAGTAATGCGCTATTGGTTATCGATTTCTTGTCGTCTTTATGCTTTCTGCGTTTAAATGAACGAACAAAGAAAAAAGAAAACGCGCGATTTATCATTCTTAAATTGCAATCCATAATATTAAAATTAAAAATTAATTTAAAATTAAAGCCATATATTATAATTTCAGAAATCAAATTATCCGGCTCCTTAAAATTATAATATTTAGAATTCAAGACAAGATATATTTTTATCGTTCTTGGTTTTCTTTATTTTATCTTAACATTTTTTAATCTTATAATTTTTTTTTTAATTTAATATTCATTAGATGCAATTTTAAATATTAATTATTTCAATGTTTTTAAATGTCGTGTATACAACAATTGATTATATTTATATTTTAATTAAATTTCTACACTACATTCAATTCTATTAAAACAATTAATCGACCCTGAAATTACAAAAACGATTATACAATACGAAACTTATACTTAAAGAAATAGTAAGTATAAGTAGTAATACTTAATATCAAGTAAAGATTACTTTTCGTTCGATATTTTTGAATTTTTTGTAAAATTTTATACACGTATTATTTACAAAATCGAAATTTTATTCTGACCTATTGTTTCCAATGCAAATATCAATTTTAATCATTTTCAATGTAAATATTAAATCTTCAGTAATATTTTCAAACTAGATCAACAAATAAATATGAATTTTTCAATTCTTTTCAATTTATCGAATTAATATTGCGAAAAAATAATATTGCATAACAGAATATATTTTTATATAATTTATAATACGTAGAGAATTATTGTATTCTTAATTTTTTATTATTCTTATTTTCTTAATAACATTTAAAATTTTTAAAATTAAATTTATATAATTTTAAATTCTATACTTTCGATGATGAATTACTTTTCCTTAAGTTTTTAAATTTTATAACAAAAATTCAATAATAATCGTGAATTTATTTAATTTTAAATATCGATTCTTACGATATTAATGTTTTTTCTTAGAACGAAGAATTATTTTTGAAATAATTTTTGAGTTTATTTTTCGTCAAAATTCTTCGAAATATATTGCTTTAAAAAAAAAAAAATCTGAAATAATATTAATGATTAATAAAAAGTGAAAAAGTATAGAAACGTAATATTAACCATCTTGTCTTTAATATTAATAACTAAGGAATTTTAAGATAAGAAATCAGAAATGTTGATTATCGACAGATACATAATCATTAGATCAATTATTAAAAAAAAAAAGGTATTTATCGATTTATTGATATTTTCGATAAAAGTATGGCGAAAGGATAAAATAAAACATTTACTTCGGATATTAAATATTAAAAAAATTTCTGTAACTATAACAAATATTTATCGTATTTATTATAAACTCAAAATGTCGTTAAGATATACACATTCTTTTATGTAATTATTTTTTTTTAATTATCTTTTCTTATCTTTTAATCTGCTTCATGAAATTAACATTCTACTAAACAGATATTTATGTAAATTTAACATTCCATAACACGATGATCTCGTTTAAAAGCCAATGTTAATTAAACAACCTATTAAATCGGTCAAAAGTTTATGTATCATAAACGTTTGTATCATATCTTCTTCGTAATAATCTCAGATATAAAGATAAAAAATAAACTAAAAATTTCTAAATAATTGGATTTTCCCAATATTACTTTTCAAAACTTTTTTTTAAACTCATCAATAAAAATATTTAATTTATCTCTATAATATACCTTATTATTTTAAAAAACGCGCGAATTATATTTAATCGCAACAATTCTACCTATTTAAAAAAAAAAATTCTTCCTTTCCTCCAATCCATTCATGGCTAAATATATATCTCGAAATATTCGACTAAAAAATAATAACATTCGTATGAATGAATTTTTCGAGATTTTTCGTATTTTATATTCCGTGTATCTCGTCATAAATTTCACGCATCTCGAGACGCATCGTCGCCAAGAAAAAAAATTCGAATGCTCAAATTTAATTCATAAGCATAATATTATTCGATTTGTTCATAATTCGAAATTATCCTCGATGTATAACGGTTTTAAAATCGTGACTATACGGAAATTCGGATGATACAAGCAGCTAAACTCGAATATTCGAATAAGCGTCTTGATTTATTTATAACATTACGTGTACCTAAGAGAGAGGGCCATCTTACGCGCCATCTATCGCGTGCTTCGTTCGTTTTGAATCATGTAATCGGATAAAAAAGGAGATCTCGATGGACTAATTCAAATTCGAAATATTTATACGTATAAGAAATACGCGTGTATTTAAAGTAGTGCACTTATTCATCTGGATTATTTTAAACTGATTCATAATCGGTGTACATGTATACGTATATACATATATGCAGTTATCTCTGATCATATTGAGTCGAGCAACGAACAATTCATTGGCCGAATCGTGGGCGTTCTCGATCGAACGTTCGCCTCGTTCGCTCGTTTGCACTAAATGTAAGCGAGAAAAATATCCAAGTTCAATTGATACACAAATATTTGATAAATCAAGCACGATGATGATAATTTCAAAGAGTGTGGATAAATACATGGATGTAACGAAAGAAAGAGAGAGATTCTCGTGGTCGTTAATTTTCACTATTCCGATAAAATGTTTGTTTGAAGAGTTTTATACGTACTTCGCAAAAATTTAAACGCGATGATGCAATTAATAATAAGAATCGTTATCTGTTATTTCAATAACAGTCAACAATTTGTACTCCTTTGGATAATAAAGAAGTATATTTATATTTAAATATATATTCAATTAAAATAATCTTCTCTTCGTTCCATTTAACCAATTTAATTTTCTTGATCCGTAAATTTAATCGAAGAACAAATGTAAACGAATCGTTCGTCCATTTTTATTTCGGTTTCGAGACTCGATTCTTTGTTTCTATGAGAATCGCATTGTTTCGTGTTTTGTAAACGTATTTTCCCAATTTCGCTCGATCATCGTTTGCCATTTCGAGAAAATCCATGCATTTAATCGAATAAACCCGTCGCGAATTATGACATCGCAGATTTTATGCAGCGATAAGATTCGATGTACACTTTTGTTAACCTTTCCTCCTATCCATCCATGGCTAAATATATTATTTCTCGGATTCGACTAAAAATAACGTATTTGTATGAATGAATTTTTCGGGATTCGAGATTTTTTTTCTTTTTTTTTTCATCCGCGATATTCATGTATCTCGTCATAAATTCCACGCATTGAGACGCGGAAAAAAATTTGAAAAAAAAAAGGCGCGCATATTTCTCGAAGAATCTCGAGATCGTTCGAAGGATGGAAGCATCCTGGATTTCGAGTTTCGAAACTTGTCTATTTCGCCCGATTAAGTTTCAATTTTTATTTCGACGAATTTTTAAAGATCAAATTTCGTTCCATCTCAAAAGTTTGCCTCGAGGATTGTTTGCCCGCCATTTAATCGCGCGTTCTCGTGCGATTTCTGAAGTTTTAAACGAAATTAGAAAGCACTCTGGATCTCGTGGATTTCGATAATTTCGAGAGAATTTCGACGGTTCGGTAAATTTCGAATTATGTCTCGATGAATTTAACGATAAAGTTTCCGCTCCATTTCTGATCGAAAATTTGTTTCGAAGATCGAATCGCGTGTTTAAATCGTTCTGCGATTTTGAATTTAATGATTTTACGAATTTAATGATAAAATTTCGCTTCATTTCTGATCGTTAAAAGTTTGTTTTGAAGATCGAGTCGCATATTTAAATCGTCCTGCGATTTATAAAATTTAAAAAAATCCAAAAAACATCTTAAATTTCATGGACTTCGATAATTTTGAAAATTTTGACAAATTTAACGATAAAATTCCACTTCATTTCTGATCGTTAAAAGTTTGTTTCGAAGATCGAGTCGCATATTTAAATCGTCCTGCGATTTATAAAATTTAAAAAAATCCAAAAAACATCTTAAATTTCATGAACTTTAATAATTTTAAAAATTTTGACGAATTTAATAAAAATTCCATTTCTGATCGTCAAAAGTTTGCCTCGAGTCGCGTGTTTAAATCGTCCTGCGATTTATAATATTTAAAAAAATCCAAAAAACATCCAAACATCTTAAATTTCATTAATAATTTTGAAAATTTTGACGAATTTAGTAAAAATTCCATTTCTGGTCGTCAAAAGTTTGCCTCGAAGATCTATTCGCGTGTTTAAATCGTCGTGCGATTAAACAAACAAAATTTAAAAAAAATCTCAAAAAGCATCCTAAATTTCATAGAAGTTCGATAATTTTACGAGAATTTCAACGATTGGTTAAATTTCGAATTACGATGAATCGATGAATCGATGAATCTCGATGAATCGAAACGATCACATTCGAGTCGATCGAAAGATCGAGCGAAGCGAGCGATTTAATCGCGCGATTGTCGTGCGATTTCACCTTTCTAAATGCCACGTGCCCTCCAGGTACTTTCCCAAGGGCTTTCCAATCGTTTGAAACTGCTCGCCGACGTCTGGATCCGCTATAACTGTCCACGATTATGATTTCCAACTCGCATGTGGGTGGCTAGTCGAGAGGAAAAGGACGCACGTGTACCAGCAATTTGCAGTATGCACGCCGTTTCGGAAGTTATAGGATCGTGGAAGGTCAAAGGAGTGAGAAAGAGAGGGAGAGAAAGAGAGGAAATAAATGCGCACGTGGAAACGAAAACGAATCAACAACGCGCTGATGCTCCCTGGACACGAGTTTTGGATTAGTCGGAGGGGAGGGTTAGAAACGTGGAAGAGGTTATGTTGATTGGATAAAGTTTCAATTTAATTCATATATGCTGATGATTAAATCACGCTGAATCGTAAGTAAGTAAATAGATTCGTAATTGTTTCGCAATCTGAAAAAAATAAAAACATTGTGATTTTATTCGCGCAATTAATCGATATAATTATAATTGTTAGTGAATCTTGCGTCATGCTAAGGTTACTGACTTATGTAAGTGTATGTAAGTTAGAGAAATACAAATATTATTTATGGACGATTATTTACATTGATTTACGATGATAGTGAAATATTATCTTAGAGTTTGTCAGGGTTTAAGTGGCGTTTCTGCATCGATTTCGGCAAATGAATGATAATTCTAGTCTGTGCGTGTCATTGCAATACGGAATATTCCAAGAAATTATTAATGTAATCGCGTTATTAATGATGCTATTACTCAAATCTTTATCAATGACCCTTTTTGCTATAATCTTACTACGAATTAAGTTTAATATGATTCATATGTAAATTCTTGTTTTGTAATTGTTGTAAACGATAATACGAAATATTAATCGGAAAGATTAAAAATTCAATGTTTCTCAATAATTTCTCGAATTGCGATACTTTTTTTTTTTTTTTTTTTTTTTTTTTTTT
>NW_006263396.1:788441-789959 GCF_000469605.1 Apis dorsata
ATTGCAAAACTGATACAATTTTCGATAAAAACAATTAGATAAAATAAATATGATATAAATAGATTGGAACATCAGAATCATACGAGATATGTTTAATCCAATAAATATAAATAACGAGATTTTTAATAATATTCAACATTTAAAAAAAAGAAAAAATTGTACAACCAAAGCTGAAAAACTTTTGCGCGTGAATATCGCGATGAAATGAAATTTTTCGAGATTATTAAACAAGCAGAGAGAAAATATGTTATATAATACAGTTGCAGAATTACTAATTGCAATTTAAATTTTAATCTTAAGTTTTGATCGTAGTTTAATAGCAAAAAGTGAATTAGCAAATTGCTAGTAATACGAGATATCTATTAATAATTATTAAAAAATGGAGATTTCAATCACTCATACTTATTAATTTAATTTATTGATTTAATTCTTCTATTTACTAGCAAGTATCTTTTAGAGACTTTCTAAATAAAAAAAAAAAAAAACGAAAAAAGCATATTTTCATATTTTTATATTTTCCACTTCCCTTTCCTTATTCACATTAGAGAGATAATTAATATGAATATTATTAATCGATCGTATCAATATCGTTATTGTACGATGCAATTCTACACACAATTCGCAATTCGAACCAAGGATCACGTAGTCTAACAATTTTTAAACGCGTACGCAACATTGACGTCAATCACGAATTATTCTGAATTAAACGGTGGGTTATACGATTTACGTGTGAAAATCGCGCATTGTGTCGCAAAATTCGTGCCGAAGCGAGAATTGTATGCTGGAAATTTTATATAAACATCGCGGTTTCTGTTGCAATTGATAATAATCCTTTGTGCGAAACAAAATTGAGAATCTTGCCAAGGTTTGACTAATAATACGACGAGAATATGAAACTAACCTTTCTCGAGTTGTAATCACCATGATTGTATTGTTATTTTTAAAAAGGAAATTGTTGATCAATCTTTTTTTTCGCCAATTAGGATTAAAATCCCTTTTAAATTTAAGAAGTTGAAATCAATTAACCGATTTCGAAAAGTCTTTCAACTTTTCATCATAGAATCTCCTCTCATATGTAATAGTATCAAACGTTTCTTTCGAGTTGGAAGAGGTTAGGTTAACTCGTCTTAAATTTAAGACAATCAAAGGTGAGTTTTCAAAAAAATTGTCAAATTTTTCAAAAGTCAATCGTTTTCAAATATCGAATTTTATATAGAATTATTCCCTTGGAAGAGATTGGCATTTTTATAAGAGTATTCTTATATGAATTACAAATTATGCACCAGGACCTGCGTAACTGTATAGCGCAAATATCACATGCCTTCTATTCAAGCATAGAATGCAAATAAATTTTGCCACTCACGATAGTGTTAAGCGAGATAACGTGATGTAATTATTCACGATTCGTATTAACATACGATAATATCACGTGGATGGCGTTAGTCTCGTGACTCGTGACGCGAACATTCTCCTTCTCTTGCCTCTGTGCAGCGTTTTTTTTTTTTTTTTTTTTTTTTT
>NW_006263396.1:790220-792921 GCF_000469605.1 Apis dorsata
TAATGCATCGAAGTGTACATTTGTTATGTGCACGAATAATCATTATTTAATCTCGTATATATTTTTATATATTGCATCGAATTAAAAAATTAAATTAAAATATTTACTTACATTACTTCTAACTCAATCGTGATTCGATTGAAATTTTAAAAAAAATCTATGTATCATATTAAGATTCGTGGAGTGAATAAAAAAAAAGTTACATTTATATTCTTCTTTTCGTTCTATTTTTTTATATCATGATCGAATAACTAAATGGTTTTAAATTTTTCTTCTTTTTATATACGTGTCAAGTGATACAATTTTACGTGCATATGTATAAAACATCGGTCGAAAATAAACTATAATTCTTTGTTTTATTTGACTCATTAGATTATCTTTTCATTCTTTATCGTACCATCCGTACCATCGGATATCGTATTCCAAAATATCTTTATCGAGAAAAAAAAAGGAACTATTTACAATGTGTATTTAATAATTATAATTACGATTATCCTACATCAATTACTGCGTCCATATTGACGTAATATTTAAATTTGCTGATAGCTCGGTTGAGACCATTATATCAAAACAAATTTCGTAATCTACAAATGTTTTCGTAACGTCAAAAGTCAAATGCTTAAACATTATTACATCATAATAAAAAAAAAAGTTTCATTCTCAAGAATATGTTCGCAACACAAGTTCACATTTTTAATTTGAATAAATAAAATATATTTCACGAATTTATATATATATATATATGTATATGTATATGAGTTGTTCGGAAAGTAATTTCGTTTCTTCACACGAGTGTCGCTACTGTTGAATGTTTATCCAGCCATCTTGTTTGTGTATTTCATTGTCATGAAAAAGAACGAAATTACTTTTCGAACAATTGGATATATAAAGATATATAAGATTTCTCTCTTTGCTCTCTTCGTATTCTCTTATTAGAACTATTTTGTGAATTTTTCTTTCCTGGAAAATCCAAAAAAAAGCTATTTCCTCTGTTAAAAATTCAGGAAGTAAAAAGGATCTAACCTATAGATCGTGACCCACATCTTGAGTCGCGTCGCATCTGAATGAATCACTGCAAAAAATTGCACTGCATACTATCTGAAGAGTGAAGAGCTGAAAGCATAAATAAAACTCATGTTGTAGTAGTACACTCGCGTCGCGTAATCAATGCCACAAAGACGAGGTTGTTGCGATCCTATTCTTCCCGTGGGGAAACGTATCTGACTTGGGATCCGGTGTAACGGTCCAAACGGCTCGTCGTTGAGGATCGTCGTGCCACGCTAAATTGTTGGGAACAATTGTTCGTCGCACGTGTGTATGTATTCGAAATATCGGTTGGTTGGTCTCTGCTCGACGATGATCTTAAGTGAAGCCGGTTCGAGCCAGTCGTCGAGATGTCGAATTGGCTTTCAGTGACGTTAATCGATCAGGTCTTGAACTCTGTGAAAGATCTTTGAAAGAGGAGAGGAACGACCAATGTTCAATAAATAACCAATATATGTTTAGAAAAATCTCGACGAATAACAGAGATGGCAACTGGGATTTAGAGGAAGTGAGAGAAATGGCTATTCGCATCTGAAAATTGGAAAAATTTCGACAAATAACAAAAATGACCATTTTTGAGATTTAGAAAAATTTTGAGAAATGAGAGAAATAGCTATTCACATGTGAAGGAAAAATTTAAACAAATGGTAAAGATGATCATTTATAATTAAAGTTTAGAGGAATTTTGACAAAGAATGGTTTCATATTTGTTTAGAAAATTATTTAGATTAGAAAATTATTAGAAAATTAGTTTAGAAAAATTTCAATAAATAATAAAGATGATCATTTATATGTAAAGTTTAAAAAAATTTCAACAAACGAGAGAATGATTTCACATTTAAAGTTTAGAAAAATTTTGAAAAGTGAGAGAAATGGTTATTTACAGAAGTTGGAAAAAATTTCAACAGCTAACAAAGATGATCATTTACAATTGAAATTTAGAGAAATTTCGGCGAGCAAGAGAAAATTTCACATTTCGAAGAATTTCGACAAACAATAGAAATGGTTACCTGAAATTCAGAAAAATTTCTTCAAACTTAAACGTTTAGTTTCTTGGGTCACTTAAAAATGACCTGCAACAATAAAGAACCTTAGAAAAGAACTTAAGAAACCTTTAGGAAGGATCTTAAATTTTATTGAAGATGTGCTTACAAAAACCCTTGGAAGACTTTACCAAGAATTTACTTTGTTGCTGTATCTAATCCAAGGTTTATGTTTTAGTTATAAGAGTTTAAAGAAGTTTTTAAGATAATTAACCATTAACTGTTAAAAACTTAAAATAATATTGACAATAAACAACATTTGATTATTATTATTATAAAAATAATAAATTTTTATGCGCTATCTATATAAAATCGATTTAACAATCGACATTGAAAGTCTCAATATTTATTACTTCCTCTTCTACAGAAATTCTGTCCAAGAATTATACAGGATCGATAAATCTATATTAGAATCAAGGATAATCATTGAAATACAATAAGGTAGTTGGCCAAGGATTAGTTCCTTTCAACTTTAAGGGATGATTGTTATTAATTTCCAAGGTTTGTAAAAAAATATTCTCCTAATTATCAATTATTTTCAGAATTTCAAACAGATTCAATTCTTAATTTAATTACTTTTAATTTCTTTTTTTTTTTTTTTTTTTTTTTTTTTT
>NW_006263396.1:793093-794001 GCF_000469605.1 Apis dorsata
CTCGCTCTAAGAAATTTCTCGCAATCACACACACACTTTAAATTGATGATTTTATCAGTTGGATAAAAATTGCATACAACTTGTATACAACTGTTGACCTAACGGGACTTTTTCCAGATGTCAATAATTTCCAAGAGAAAAAGGAAAAGAGGAAGAAAAAGAAGAAGGAAAAAAACAGGTAGAGAAAGATGTTCGTCATAAATCGAACGTTGAATATAAATGAAGTGGAACTTCCTGAGCTTGGAAGAATAGAACGCGTGGCCGCGAGACGATATCTATCGTATTTCAACCATGATAATAATAAATGGAGCAAGCTTACGTGCACGATATACTAGTGGACGCGAAGGTTTTCACCTTCGTTCACGCGGATGTGTAAATAAACACCACTACTACTACTACTACTACTACTGCTGCTGCTGCTGCTGCTGCTGCTAGCTGATTGAACTTGATATTTTTCTTTTCCGTGTTATTCGTCAATTTACGGGGATACGGGGATATCTTTTGTCACAAAGTCGAACTCTATTAGTCCTTATTTACATCTTTAAATCTGCTTCACGTATTTTTTCGCGTTTGAAAAAAAATTTGCACCTGTATAATTTCGTCCTGTATTTCTTCGTGTTATTTACACCGTGTTTTAGCCTTATCTTCTTTAAAAATAAAGTTCCATTAAGGACGTCGACGGTGAATGAAAGCAAAAGAAATAAATCGAGCTTATCTCGATGGAGGGGGAAATTTAAAAGAGAAGATGGAAATTGTCTCTCTCTCTCTCTCTCTCTCTCTCTGCGAACGACGTATTCTCGATATCGATGACGAAGGATCTTCATCGGTGACGTAAGAAAAGAAAAAAAAAGTGAAATTGCGAAAGCTGAACGCGCGTAAGGGAAGCTTTTTTTTTTTTTTTTTTGCTT
>NW_006263396.1:794175-802084 GCF_000469605.1 Apis dorsata
CGATTAAACGGTTGACGTAAATTTTCACAGTGCACACGACGCTATGTGAATCTGTGAACGATGCATTCTTAAAGCGACGCGATTCACATCGATATTTTAAGAGTGAGAAGAGGAGAAATTTTATATTTGTTAAAATAATATTATTATTTAACAAAATGATTTAATATTTTTTTTTTTTCGAGTAAATTGATTCTTAGCTGATTGTGAAAAGTAAAAAAAAGAAAAACGTTTCTCTTAAATATGATCCGTTATAGCTTCTTATCAGAAGCTGATAAGAAAATCTCTTCAAATTTTATTACGATAGTTTTACATTCACACGACTGAAATGATAGAATCTTTGAATGATAAAATTATTGAACTGCACAGCGAAAATATTTTGTTTGTGTACACGTTACTTCGTAATTTTAATTTAAAGAAAAAGAAAATATATTTCGAAAATTAATCTCCGATTATTAGATGCCAATCAAATTTTCCCTTATTTTGGATAAAAAAAAAATAATCCTTAACATCGCACCTAAGAACACCAGAAATAATAATAAATAAATAGTGATGATAATAAATCAAACAACTATCGATAACATCAAATAAATTTCAATAATGATGTTATAAATAATACCAACAAGAAAACATCGTCAAACTTGCGTCCCTCAACGGTTAATTACATTATTGACATCGACATCTTTTCTTTTATTTTTTATTTTTTTTTTTCCTGTCAGACACAAAGCGATATACATAATGAGTCGTGTCGAAATGATTCCGGCGAAGGGAGAGGAAACAGCGTTAAAAAATGATAAATAAACATCGCTACATCGTTTGTAAAGCTTGTAAACTCTCTGCTGTTTTGCGACATAAAAGAGGGATTAATTAAGTCTTTTAAAATATTAGCAATTTTGCGCAACCTATTTTTTCCAGCTCGCTCGCCGGAGGTAAATTCGCGAGCTGATTACGATTCATCAAGGTCGTACACTTGCCGATTGGAACAAGGTTAACGATTCTTCATTAAAGGTCATCTCGTGAAACGAATGTATAATTGATTTCAAAAGATTTTTTTTTTCTTTCTTTATTTTTTATTCCACTTTTTTATCAGTTCGTCAACACGAAATTGCATTTGCAGAATAATATATGCAAATAACTTTTTAATTCTAAAAAATTATAGAAATAACGTAATATCGTGTATCATACGTATACACGCGATATAGAATTTTTATGAAAGTTTCAAGTTGAATCGAATCACAAATTGTATTGAATTCTTGACGTCTTTTCTCTTCTATAGATATCTCTCAAGAACAGTAAATCGAAGGATATTTATTCACGTAATAAAAATTCTTATCTCTTATCGTCGATGACCTAAGTGACATAGGCTATGTTAAGAATCTGAAGACCGATCTAAAAATAAGAACAGAGTTGTTCTATACAAAATATTTCCATTTCTCAGATTTCTGTCGAAGTTCTTTCTTATCTTTACATTCCAAACAATTCGAAACTGTTTTCCAAAAGATAATCATTGCGTTAACCTTTGTTCTCTTCACGATACACGTAAGAACTCAAATACATAATATAGAAATCGGTACTATCAACAATTAGATCCTTTCAAACAATTTACAAAGCTTACAAAGATAAAATTAATCTTTTAAAACACGTTCCATGTTGACCCTCGAAAATGAATATTACAATTACCGATAGTAGATAATGATATGCGATTTTATTTATTTTAATTACGTTCATTTATGAAAATAATATTAAAATTACGATACGACGATTGTTATCGTGTATTTTGTGGAGTATCGGAAAGAATGTAAAAAAAAGAGTAAAAAAAAAAAAAAAAAAGAAAAAAGAAACGACAATCGATCATGAACGAAGAAAGGTCCTTATAAGATAATTTACCGATCGTTACAATGTGCTTCTTGCACAAAAGTATTCATAGTTGCAGAGTTCACGAGAGTAATAATTTAAATTGACGTAATTCGATGGAACCGTGTGCAGATGAACATAATCACAAGCATAGGGAATAATGGGTCGACAGTGGTACATATATCGATCGATAAAATTCGCATCGATAAAGATTGACTTTGATAACTAGCAATTACGTTGACAGAGATACTGTAGACATTGTATATTATATATACATAGATTTATTATTAACATTTTCTGTTCCAATCTTAAACTATCGTATGTATTCAGCAAATTTTCATAAAGGATTCTGGAATTTTTGCTTATTGATAACAGTTGATGGTTAAGTTGATCGGTTAAGTTAGGTTAGGTTCATCGAGATCTATTCACGCGAACGAAATCTAATTTTTTTTTTAAATTTTCAAGATACACGTAAACTCAATTTTGGAAATTCTGAATTTTAATATCATAAAAATACGTGCTTGGTAAAAGTTTATAGATTTATAACGTATGGAATTACACGTCTGTTTTTATTACAACAGGTTTAGACTGGTTTTAATTCAAGATGCTTTGTGCGTTCAGTGAATCAATTATTGTTTGAACCAATATCACGTATTAGCATATAGAATACATTAAATATAAATCGCTTGAATAAATAATTTTTAATTAATAAAAAAGAGGTTACACATTTTTAATATCCAAATAACCAATGGCAAATGCACGTAATTAAAAACATTCGAATGAATGGAAATGTGCCTTGTCCTTATATGTTCATATATATATAATCATATAAGAGTACAATTCGACTCGTTTCTTGATATATTTTCTGGCGTAACGAAGCGTCGTCTACCGTTTGATCTCGAGATGATAAGAAAAAAAGAAGAAACGAAAATTCCACATGGAATCAAGAAGATGTAAAGATTGAAAAATTTCCACTATATGTTATCGTTGCAACGCATACAGTACCGAGATATCGCGTTTTGGTCGTATTGTGATCGATAAGGAATTCTTATCAGAGGGCAAGCGGTTTAATAAATTACATTGGAATGAAAGGGACTTAGGATTCGTGAAGCACGTTATCAATCTTATCAACCACTCTCTCTATTGAGAATCGCGAAATTCATTAATTAAATCTTTTTATTCTATCCATATCTATTTATCGTTATTAATTCAATAAAATACTTAAGATACGATTTCTCGATCAATCTTCGAGATAAAAATGCAAGGATCAAAATGCGTAAAAATTTTTATACAAAAAATTGTTACAAATACATTTTAATAATTTTAATTTCGACGTTATATTTCAAAGCTTCGTCCATATACTTATATAAGAATTTCTCGCGTGATGGACAAAGAAACTTTGCCCGAGGATTTTTGATTCAACAGTGTTGCCATAGCGATGTCGATGGAAAAACTTTTGCCGGATCAAGACAAGCGAAAGAACGGACGATGTTACCTAAGGAGGGAACTGCCAAAAACCAGCTCGAATACACGCATAAATGGTCATAGAGCAGGAATCCAGGAGCGAAAGGTTCTGCGAGGAAACACTGTGTGAGGAGAGGAGGGAAAGGAGGGGCGAGATGTAAGTGGATGGTGGTTTTATGAGTCTCCCCGTCTGCATTCCATGGTGCAGCCAACAACCTCGCAAGTATACATTTGCGGCATGGGGGCAGAGAGGCGATGGGGAAGAAGATAGAAAATGCAGCAAGGCGTACAAGGAACCAAGGGGCCAAAAACAAAGGTAAAAATTCAATAGGAATGCGCGTTCCTTTTTTTTCTTCTTTCTCTTTTTTTTTTCTTTTTTTTTTTCTACTTTCGATGGGATGGGAATTTGAATTTATTTTCGTCAAAAATTTTCCACGAGAAGGGAAAGGACAATGACCCATGCACGATTCGAAATGGCAACCAATAAATGTTAATTTCTTTATCGTATATTTTTTCTTCTGATTATTTTTATTAAGTTAAAAAATGTAAGATTAAGTTAATGTTTAGTTAAAAATATTTTTATTAAGTTAAAAAATGTGTAGATTAATTTTTTAGAAAGAATTAAAATTTTCTTTTTAAAATTTTCTCATTTTCTAAGAGAAAAAAAAACTTTCCTTCAAATGTTATTTTCCTTTCTGCAGCAATGTTATTAAAAAATTGTTAAATCAAACGATGCAAGAGAAACATTTCTCGAAACATGTACTGCGAATAAATATACATACGAGTATAATTTGAAGTATTCTAAAAAGGTTTCTAAGTCTGGAAACGCAGAGGTTCTAAATCGAGCGTCGTTTCGAAAAAGGCGAAACAGAGCGGAGACGGGATTGAACGGAGGGAGATCTTTGAGAGAATGTCGGTGCAGTAGAAGCATCTCGTCGAAGGAAACAAGAAGCAAATAAATAAATAGGGCTACACGTCCATGGCAACGAACAAAGAGGTTAGGCTCCGCCAAACCAGAGAAGTGGACGAGGTGAACGAGGAGGAAGAGACGAAGAAAAAGAAGGAGCTTCTTGGAAAGGTTCCAAAGATTAGAACCTGTTCTTACTTGTGGGAAACGAACATCCTACAGTTAGCACAGAGACGTCTTATAGACGTCTTCAAGACATCTGTTAACGTCCTTCCTTTCATTCCTGTACCATTTCCAAACTATTTAATTTATTAAAATAATTAAAAATAAAATATATTGGATTAAATGATGATGATGTTGAGAAACAGGTTAGAATTGAAAAATCACGAAAATTCATATTCTTGGTCAAAAATCTTGAATCGAATTAATTATATTTACTTGTAAATTGGTTGGTTATTAAAGAAATTACATTAATTTTTTAACACATCTGCTATCTAGAATGTGACCACACGCTTCGTGAAATTAATCTCCAGAACGTTCATCGAGTGTGAATTTAATCTAACAAAAATAATCGTAGATTTTTACGATACGTATGGAAATAACAATTACAAAATGCAATAGATCGTGTCGAGTGATCGAAGGTAACATGTCGATGAACGTGCTCTTTATGCAAATTTTGAATGCACAAATGTAGCAAAATGAATAATATCATGGTAAAAATTTGCTGTTTCGTTGGAGGGAAATGTAGAGAAAGTTGCTTAATTGATAAAAGGGGAAAGTACGGTTTTAATACCGTAAAAAGATAAATAATTGGCTTGTTAGAATTAGAGGAGATCGGAAGTTGGAAAGAATTAAAATTTTAATGAAAAACAATCTAGAATCCCGGATACGATCATTTTTAATCTTTCTCACTTTTTCCTTATGAATTTCATGCCCGGTGATTTTTCATATTTTTCTTGGAAAACGCGTATAAAACGGATACCAAGATATCTTTTTATTAATTAAGACAAAATAAGAGAATTACGTATCAAATGACCGATTCAATGTCAATGGTTAGTATTTTTTTTTTCTTTTTTTTTTAAATATTTGCGAAGAATTTTCATCTTTTTGATATTATTTATTATTTGAGAGAGAGGAGGAATTACGATTCTCGGAGTTAATATGAGTAAACACAATAGAAGATACTGCTAAATGTACTTTGCATTTCCGTGGAAACCAGACAATTGATGTTTCTCTGAAAATTTCGTATTATCTTTTATACACACGGTTTAATGACCATACGTACGAAGAAAACGTTATAACGCTTTTAAATCGTATTTTTCAAATGAAAAATGTATTTGGCGCGAGAACAAAGTCCTAAAATTTTCAACGAAATAACATTAAATCGTGAGATACGTGTTAAATATACACGACGAACGTTGAATATATGCTTTGTCAGAAATCCATATGATCGAACTTCTTTACCGATAAAGCAATGTGTATGTTTAAAAATTACTAAACGGACAAAAAAAAAATTTTAATGCAAAGTATATTATATTTACACATTGATCTGTACCTAGAAAATGTATAAAATAATCGTGATATATACATGATAAATAATCGTATATATCTTTTGCTAATTTTAGATCAACTTTGCAAAATGAAATTATCGATCGAAAATAGAAAGTCGTCAAGAAGCTAGGGAAAAATATAAAGAGGTATATATTATAGCTCGTATAAAGAAACAAATAATAAATAATGCATAAGGAAAATAACGAGAGAACCTGTACATGATGGACAGAAACTCGTTTCCACATTGTAGCAGGTCCGTCGACCAAGTGCACGACCCTCGAAGGACGTTCACCAGCATCCAACTTCTCTTTCCCCTCGCTTCTTTCAGGAGACAACTGCGAAGAAGGAGATTCCAATTCAAGGACACGGCCATTAATTTCGTAACTGCTGCTTCGTGAGCTGCATCAGATCTTTACAGATCATTGAAATCTCGCGAAGGAGATTCGATCGCAACAAGTGGAATTTGAGCTCGTGCCAGCTCTTTCAGATTTTTAGGTTAGGTCGTAATACGTATCATTGTACACAGCAATTCTTCAATTTCTTCAATATTTACGCGATTTAAAGTTGTTCAATGCGTGAGAATAGATAGTACAGTGTATGCTATTAAGAAAGATTAACGTTAAATTTAATGAAACAGGGGTCATCGGTGATCCATGATAATTAAAGATAATTAAAGATAATTAATGTTTTATCAAGGAAGAAGAGTTCGTTTCACTGATCAAACAACGTGGGCGTGGATAAAAAGATAAAAGAGAATGTATATAATCGTTATATGTCTTTATAATGAAATATTATATAGTAACCTTTGCACATTTAGCTTCAATGAAATAACTAATATTTAAAAATCAATAATTTAAATATATTAATAATAAATTTAAATATATTAATGTGTTATATATATATATATACTATAGAACTATTTTCAAATATATAATGTATGTACATGATATAAGATTTTTATATAGTATTCTGTGTTATAATATACAAATTTTAAAAATAAAATAAACCGAGGAAAACGAAAAGTGAACGTTTTTCAAAAAATTTTGAAGAAAAACAATGCATTAAATGAAAGAGTAAAAAAGTAAATAATTACAAACGAACGGTTAGATAACATCCGAACATTCGATTTGAAAGCAAGAAGTATAGAAAGAGTTGGTGAATGGTTAATCTCTACGAAACAACGAGAAGCGAGCCTCTGGAAAATTTATTCGATTATAATATACCTTATTTGTTTCATGACATAGAATTACAATTTTTCTGACATAGATATAATTCCTCTTTGGTCTAAGGTATAATGCCTTATCATCGATCCACGACAAGAATAGAATACGGGGTAAAAAAAAAGTAATGGAATATTTTTCAGCGGACAATGGAACACGGTCGCATTGATTTATCAATGATGCCGGAACGTCATTCAATGGCGTTTAAAAAAAATTACGCGTTACTTTCTTCGGTCACGCATTTCTTTCTTCTAAAATACTTTTTTCTTTTTTTTTTTTTTTTTGACATTTTCATTTTCGTAAAAATTTTTTCATTCGACACACGCAAGCCTGTCAATCTTGATTATCGAAATTATTATTCGTAAATAATTACAAGATTAAGTTAGGTTAGGTTAGGTTAGGATTTATGTATTATTAACTTTTTTTGAAATTTAGATGCAAACGATTAACGACATAACACAATTGTGTGAAGTGTTACATGTATCGTTTCATTTCGATCAATCAAGCTTTTGCGGATCGATTACGTACAATGTAATTATGCTTCAAGTTATCCTTGAACTTTTGTACCGTGATATTACGTTATTAACGTTCGACTCATGAACGACATTAAAATAAGGTATTTATAGAAAATGCTACCTGACAGACACATTTTACTCGTATAAACCGGTAATTTTGTAATTTACAATGAACTCAAGTCCGATAAATGCATTTTTCTTTCTACGATGTAATAACATAAGGATAGTATACATTATTTTGAGGTTAAACTATAATTTAATATATAACGAAAACATCACATCAGTTAGAATTTTATTAAAAAAATTTAAAAAGACCGTTGTTCGGTATAATACCCAAAACTTTTTTTTTTAAAATAATTTTTATGGCTAAATATACATAAATTGTAATGCGTGATATCAAA
>NW_006263396.1:802447-808360 GCF_000469605.1 Apis dorsata
TTATTCTAAATATTTATTCTAAATTTTAAATATTTATTCACAAGTTAAAATTTACTGATATCAATTGTTATTATTAATTTCTCAGATAATTACTCCAAAAAATATATATGTAAATTAATATTAATATTAACATTTAAAACTATTTACATAATATATCCACAATCTTTGAATTTTCTTTATTTATTTTTAAAATTTA
This sequence comes from Apis dorsata, assembly GCF_000469605.1. Taxonomy (NCBI): domain Eukaryota; kingdom Metazoa; phylum Arthropoda; class Insecta; order Hymenoptera; family Apidae; genus Apis; species Apis dorsata. The sequence goes on from NW_006263396.1 coordinate 802,644, forward strand.
AAAATTTATATTATGTAATATTAAAATCATAAAAAAAAGTCATCACGCAAGCATATATTCACGATATATATTCTATTTATTATTTAAATTATAATCAATATCAAGTATGATGCAATATCAACAAATAGAAAAATGTTAAACGATCGTTTTTATGGAGATAGCCGATAAAGGAAATGACGAATCGAAAAAATAGCGCGCATTTACATCTTTCGTAACGAGATTCGACTCGTGGAAGAAGAGCAAAATAATCGCGCAACGGACAAAGGTACTTTGCCATTCGCATTCGAATCGATGTTATATCATTTTCTTGCATGATGGTAATAACGTTATGCTAGAGCGTCTAAGATCGAGCCAATCAAGAACCTTGAAACGATTTTCAAAACTCGATTAATTCGATTATTGGATTCAAGGTTGTTGGATTAACAAGCGAGAACGGTAAGTACGGACAAATATAGAAACATAGAAACGCGATGGTGTCGTTACACTTTTTTCATGTTTACAAAGAAAAACTGTACCTATGTAAACACGAAGCACGAAGCAATAATGTTTCTGTTTCTTATTCTTTCTTCCTTTGCCTCAACAATATAAAAAAGTTTTACATCAGTGACACTCAACTGTGTCAAATCGCAATCTCTTTTTATAATATTTATATATATATATATATGAAAGAATAAAAATCGAATCTTTTCCTCATAGTTAAATAAAAATAATATTTATCGATTAAAATGTTAAATCAATTTATTGATAGATAGAGTCTAATTATAACTCATTTTATATACTCATTTTAATGAGTATGATTATAAAATAGTATTTCATTATTATAGATTATTTAGAGAAATGCGATTGGTTGTTATCGTCGAAAGATATATTAAATATAATGTAAAATCTATTTTCGTTTTCAAAGAACATTTTGTTAGAATATCTTTAAAATTTATTTCATATTTTTCTTGAAATTACAATTTATTATATTATTCCAACATTTTCTTCTTTATCAAACTTCGAGAAGTTTCTGGAACAGTGTTTCTAAACTCGGGAAGAATTTCTTTCGAGAGAAATATATATATATATATATATATATTTTTACAAGTTAAAAAAAAAATTATTTTTCAGAGTTTTATCGTCAAATGTATTCAAAAAAAAAGAAAAAAGAAAAACGATATCATTATTAATCCAATTCTATAACAATGAAACTTTTAAAATTTTTGCTTATGTAGAAAATTTATAAGAGAAAGGAAGAGATAGCTATTTCTAATATCTCTATTCTAACATTTCAAAAGAGAACCACTCGAAGGAGAGATTAGGAAGCAATGTTTTTAGAATTTCTACAAGCGAGTATATTCCTTCCTCGTCGTTTTCTACGACGAAGTAACCGTCCATATATTATTAACCCCGAACGTTGATTTGACCTTGAGATTTTAATCCAATGAATTTCCCTTCGACCTCGCGTGTTAGAAGAACGCGATTCGCGTCCTATGACATAACCGAAGACACGATGTATATGCACATATCTATACGTTATTACGCCGTTCTTTTATCTAATGCCATTATATCTGACAATACCGATAAACTTAATCACAATCTTTCGCCTTCTTCCATACGAATTTATTTTACATTCCATTTATCTATATATATATATATACATCGCCTCCTTCCCAATTATCTTCAGATAATTCGGTAATTATCACGAGGAAAGAGATTGAGAAGTTGGATTGATGTGCGAGCCTCGTGCTAGCGAGTAAATATTTGATTATCAATTTTAACCATTTTCCAAGTATTTACAATTAGTCAAGATGAGACGATGTAATTAACTAATTTGCAAACGTACTGTACATATTTATATAATTTGCCGTTTTTTTTTTTTTTTTTTTTTTTTTTTTTTTTTTTTTTTTTTTTTTTCAATTTCGTTTAACATTCTGTTAAATTTCCATGCGTCGAAATGTATGCACATATATTAGATAAAACATGTGCCGCGATAGATTAATATTAGAATGATAAATTTTAATAATAATAAATTTTATTAATAAATTTTAATAAATTAAAGAATTTGCTCGCGATAGAAATGAACGTCAATCAAATTGAAAATGATATGTAAATTAATCCTTGATATAAAAGTCAAATGCAATTTATATATTTTATTATTTTGTTTTTAAAAATTTTATCAAATTATATTTAAACGTTATTTCCTTATTTAAGCATCATTTAAGCATCAAGCATTTTATTCGTATAACATATTTGACCATGACTCGTCCTTTTTTTTTTTTGTATTAGTATTAAATTTGTAAACATTTAACGGTATGATTCGAATATTAGATATATATATATAACATGTTTGTCTTATTTTGAGTCATTGTTTGCTTACTATATCGACAATTAGTATCTTATTTCTCGATTCTTTAAAATTTTGTTTTTTGTTAATATTTTCTTTTCAAAATGAGTCTAAATATTCATAATAATTATTTCCTATCTCGATTTCAAATCAAATTTTCTCATTTAAGTATCGTACATCGTAAAAAAATATCAAAAATCTAGAATCAGTGTTAGTAATAATTAATTAATAAAACGGAATTAAGAAGAAAAATTTGCATAATAAAGATAAATAATTAATAATTAAAAAATAAGTAATTAAAAAAGAAGGAAGGAATTCAAGACAAAGACGTACATCAGCAGAAAGTAAGTATTAAGTATTAAATATTACGTTATAATACATCGATAATTAATATTTGATTGCGTCGTATGTTTAAAAATATTTCTAAATAAAAATTTCGTCTTCTTCTTTTGCCCCCAATGGCAATAAAGATCAAATATTATCTAGAAATAATTAATTCAAGAAAATTTAAAAGAAACCATTCTTGTATATTTTTATGCTATTCGATGCAATGCTATACGATTATTATCAAAATTCCTTCTCTTATTATTTTTATTATTCAGTCAAAAATTAACATCGATAAAATGATCATTCAAAAAAAAAAAATAATAATTTATTAAAAGTAATGTAAAACTAACAAATAAAAATTTTTATAAAGAGCAACATGATGAAATTCGCGTTGAAACGGGACAATTCGCGCGCCACGATAGCGGCAAGTGATTTTTCAATGAAGATAAGTCGAAACGATGGCGGCAGCCACGAAAGTGGAAACTTCCATCTGAGATGGATCGATCATGCAAGGGACTTAGACCTCCTGACCTTCATGGATGACCTCGTATTAAAGCGATTTTAGTCACGAGCCTGTCTCACGGGGACTTCCGCCACGACTTTTTTTCTGTTTACTTCCGTTTCGCTTATTGATATCGTACGAGACTTGTCTCGTTTTATGGCCATCGGTTCTCCCAGAGAAAAATACTGGATTCTTGTTGATTAGAGGTAATAGATATAGGTAATCAGGTCTGTTGCCTGTTCACTTTTTTACAAAGTGATATGTTTCTCGAAGTTATTTCGTGTAAAAAAAATGTGAAATATTAATTCACGAAAATGACGATGAAAAGAGATACGGTGGTACGATTTGTTTTTTCCTCTGTTATCTAGCTCACACGACAATCGACGACATCGTGTAACAAAAACGATCACAATTTTAAGTGCAAAGATTTCAATTATGATTTAATCGAGAGAAATATTTCTAAAAAAAAAAAAAAAATTCTACGAGAGGAATTGAAAATTTCGCATGTAAATAATAAATGTACATGTACAAATATTCATCGAATGACATTGAACAATTTTGATCGACCTTGGAAAAAAGTTGTTAGATCGAGCAAACATAAGTCAACAAACTTGCCTCGTATCAGATTTGCAATATCTCGTATATATTTCTCGTATATATTTCTCCTATATATATTTCTTATATATATTTTGAAATTGAAGTTAAATCCTTCTTTTACTTGAATGTTAGATTTAACCTCTTTCAAATTTTCTCTTCGTTCAATGTGCAATTTCACGATAAATTCCCATTTAATTCTACATTATCCGACTAAAAGAGAAACTAATAGTTTCTCCGTGGAAGTTTCTTGCGGAATAATCAATAAATTCATCGAACTCTGACTTATACCGTCCACTCGATACATTATAAATAATTATTGCCTCGTACAATGATATAATATATTAAACAGAAAATGTTCGTTCGACGTTCATTGGCCAATGAACACATGACATGAGTTAACCACGAGTCTGATAACTTGTTCGATTTGTAAAAATGACAAAAACGGAGAATTTCGATGAGCAACGAACAGATAAATGTGTACTAGCATTCGGGGAAAGGGAAGAGAGAGAAGGGGAAAAGAGAGAGAGAGAGAGAGAAGTGGCGCGCGCAAATCATCGATTCTCTCGGCAACGATTCTGCAATGCGTTTTTTATCGAGGAAAGTCAGTCATTCGAAGAAGAATGAAAAAAATTAATAGTCCTCAGGTCTAAGATCGAATGATTCCAAGAAATATCGAACCTCTTTTTTCCTTCTTCCTAAACAAGATTTTCAAGTATAACTTGACTTCGTTTCACGCAGCTACATGGAAAACAACATCCGGATAAGAGTTTTAGATGCACAATCGATCTGTTCCTTCGAAGTTGAACGATACCAGAGACGCCTATCCTTCAGGGCCGTGATTATTTTTAGGGAACTCTTGAGTTCGGATAGGAAATTCGCCTTGGTCGACACCACATTATATTACACATTAGCATGGATTAAGAAACATGCAAAATTGCCAAAAAATTATATTTATTTTTTGTTATCTGATTACAAGATAACAACGCAGATGCAATATTAACCAACCTGAGGATTTGCTAGATTCATTCAGTCACGATGCGGTATTATGACGCGTAACAAAAGTTCAGTTCAGTGAACTATACTTCGTGTCATCATTTGACGTCAATACGATTGTTTATGATAATTTATTTGATCGAAAATACTTAATCGAATAGTTTTAGTTTTGATCAAAGAAAGTGAAAATTGAAGGAAGAAAAAAAAGAGAATGATATTTTAAGCAAACGAATAAATAGAAAACCTAACCTGCAAATAGAATGATTCGACTTTTAATTTTTATCTTTTTTTTTAATCAAAAGAATTGATGTCATTTAAAAATTTTTTTTTTAAAAACAATTCAACAAGCTTCATACAATTCAATTGTCTGGAATAAAGACAACATAAAATATTTAACAAAAATATAAATCTCTAAAACAGTTGAACTATGTATAATCTTTTCTCGTTACAACCTAACTAATTTGGCAAATTGAAAATAAACTGATGTTTTGTCTATATATAACTGCGACAATTATTTGATAGCTAAATATAAATTTAATTTATTAGGATGTTATTAATTTCTGCATATAAAAGCACAAGATTATATTTTAAATAAATACACATAATATATTTTATGTTTTTAAACGAATAATATAAATCTTTATACATATATAATATATATATATTTAATTAAACACTTTATTAATAAAATTAGAAAAAAGAGAATATTTTCGCACCATTTACGATGTGAAATACTATGAAATTCGATACTTGTAGAACTATTTTTATATTGGTTTTATTCAAGACAAAACAATATATAAATAGTTTAGGATTATATAATAACAAAATATTGTAAATTTGAATTTCTGGCAGTGAATATTAGTTGTTTTTAATAGTCTTTGAAAATATTTCATACTTTATATCAAATTACTATATTTCTGAATAAAATCTTATTCAATTCTTTTTTTTTTTTTTTTTTTTGATAAATTTTAA
>NW_006263396.1:808538-822794 GCF_000469605.1 Apis dorsata
TAATGAATTCTAATTATAAATAGTAATAAATTTAATAATCATTCTATAAAAAAAAATTAACTATCTATTGTATAACTATGTATTATGTATTATATATATATGTATTAATGAAAACAATACATTTGAACAATTTTTTTTGGATTATTTCAATAATTGATTTATCGTATTTAAAACTAAATGAATTTATTTAAGAAGTAGAACATATATACATAAATGTATATACAATATTCTATATATATATATATCATTTAGATTTTGACCCTCGACAAAAGTAAGGTTAAGTAGATTTAAGTTAAGTAGATTTTCCTTCTTTTAAGGAAATGGTCTATTTCTATAACTGTTAATTTTAATTTAATAAAAAGAGAGAGAAAAAATCATTATAAAATATAAATAATAAAAACACAATTAATTAATAAATTTAAAGTTAAGGAAATATATCACAATGAAAAAAAATCAAAAATATAAGAGCAATAAAAATTAAATTTCTAAAAATTATTTTTGAATAAAATAAAAGTTGTATTTTAAAATGTATTCTCTCTTTGTTATTAATATTGTATTAATATTGAAATTATATGACGTAAATTGTAATAATCTACGTCAATATGTTCATGAATAAAAGAAAATAAATAGCATTGAAAATAAAAATTAGCGATTTTCATTTAAAACTATAATTTTTGAAAATTTGTATTTCAATCTTTTATATAATATATAAAATATTGATGGCAGAAAAAAGTAAAAAATATAAATCTCTGTTTAGGAAATTATAATAAGAATCTAATATTTTTATCGATTATTTTCGTATTTCACGAAATATTTCACAATGAAATGATGAAGCACTTAAAGATTTTAAAATTAATATGCATGTATTTCTTTGATACGTTTAATTGCATATTTATCAAATTTATTATTAAATTTTTATTATTTTGTTTTATAATAAATTAGTTTTGTTTAAACATTTAAACTAAAATTCTTTTAATTAATATTTTTTTTTGAAAAATATTTTTTATCAATGGGAATAAATTAACCTTTAGATTTCCATTTAGATATCATAAGACAGATTATTATGATTTTCTTTTATATTCGATTATAACTTTTTTCTGCATTATTCATATTTATCTTTCTTCTTTGTTTTTTTTCTAGTCAAATTTCTTTTTTTGGCCAATTAATTGCGGTTGCACAATATAATGTATCAATTCAACATAGTTCCGTTTAGATAGTGTCACAAATAGAAATATAGAAATATTCCAACGGATAACTCAAATGAGCAACGATAAAACAATAACATTCACATGATTCCATAGTCCAGGCAAATTTTTATTCTTTGTAGTACATCGTATGATATTTGAAATATACAAATGCGTATCGCAATATACATAAATTTACACATGTATTCATTTCCGATCAAGTTCATTGAATTTCCCTTTTAAAAATTTTAAAAATTTCACGAAGAAAACTCATTATGAACATTCAATTATAGAGGATTTATTTTAAAGATTTAAGCTATTATTGAATCACGCTCGAAGTGTATTTCGAAGATACGATAAATTCTTAACGGAAAAAAAAAAAATCATTTCATTTAATCCCAATGTATATACTGCTTAATTAGAACGGCGAAAACCTTTTAATTGCACTGAATTACTGTTATTGCGGCAATATTTCGATCTAATTGGCTCGAGTCACGGGTCGAGAGAATTTAATATGAAATCGCATTACTTTCGAGGCGATCGTGAAAGGAGGATACATTTCTATCGAGATTATACATATACTGTACAGAGCCATCTGGTTGTTCAGACTGTTCGATTCGGGGCGGATCGTGAAACTCCGATGGTGAGACGGAGATGAGGCCGCGTGATCGCAACGTGTTCGTCAAATAATCGACCGGGCTCACACGTGATTCTTACACGATTCTTCTTGGTTTCTTTCTTCTTAAAGCGATAATTATGTATATACAAACTATGTATAACGAGGGAGATTCGTGCAAGCAATGTCTATCTATAAAAATTGAATATTCCTTTTGTTAAAAGTTTACAAAAGTGAATCTAGAAATTAACAAGCTTTCGCTTAATTATTCGGATTCGATCGAATATAATTGTTCTAAAATTTCTTCTAAAATTTCGCAATTTGTATATTGTTATGTCGTTGTAACAATGGAATGACAATTACAATTAATTTTACCAGTTTACAATTTTAATCGATTCTCAATATGTATGTTCTTTTTTTTTGTAAATCTTGAAAAAAAAATGTATTAATGTCTAATTTTTTTTTAAGTATTCCAAGGATAAACGAGTTTCTAATGCGAAGCATGTGAACATCTTTTAAACATCGATCTAATAATTATTTATAACTAAACGTCGCGACGCATCACCTTAGAATTTCATTATTGTTGAATTATGCGGCCATCGTATATTTTATTTTAATGTATACGGTAATTATTTAGCGTTAACCAGAGAAAGTCGATTTGCATATCCACAGAAATTTTTAGGTTCAAACAATGTCGAAACAGAATACGTTCCAGATGTATGTTTTCAAATTTAATATCAATATCAATAAAAATACTTGTATATCTATATTATCGAAAAATATTTAAAATTCGTAAAAATGTTTTAATTTTTAATTTCTTACTCGTTTGAGATTTCAGTGTTTCTTAATCTTTTTTTTTTTATGTATATGATTCTCCTCTTATAATTAAATAATAATTTGCAATCCTCTTCCTTTTTTGAAATTCCAAACATTTTTAATAAAATAAATGTAATGTTTCATTTCTGTGTAATTAAATTTTCATTATGAAATATTTTATATAAATAATTATATAAATAAAAATAATTATTTTTTTTACATTACTTCTTTATTACATTACTCTCTTGAAAAATTCCTCAACAATTATTTTCAGATACTGATTTTCAAACACTTGTAATTCGATATTATACTTTGTGTGTCGTTTGATTTCAGCCAATTCGACGAGCCAATCTCTAGTCGATTCCATTCTCTGTAAAACTTTGAAGAAAACAGAAGGAAGTTGGAATGTTTCATTTTGCATTTGCGGTTTACCGCAATAATAGAAATTTATGCATCTAGACGATATTAGGAAATTATTTTACTGGAGGTTTTTACTAATTAAAATTTGAATAAATATAAATTACAAAACGAAAGTTAATCTTTTGGACACTTCATATTCGAATTTTTATGATTTGTCACAGAGGAGAATTCTTCTGAGGTCAGAGTACAATGATTAAAGATCATTCATAACAAAAAAATTGGAAATGAAATTAACAAAAATATTTTTATATATGTAAGAAATGTATTAATTTCGTCATGAATATTGACTTATTTTAATTTATAAAATTTTTGTAAGTATTATTTGAAAAAATCGAACAGAATATTTACAATATCTTTCAATTGAAAGTCAATTAAAATTATAGATTTTGTGACTACTTTCAATCTATGATCTAAATGATATAGATGATTTTTATATTTGTTAATTGAAATTGCATTTAATTATCATTTGAAATAATTCAAATAAGACATGAATATCATTTTGAATATTATTTTGCTCGATTAAATGATCGAATGATTGTCCAACGGTGGAGTGACAAACAAGGATCATTATTGATCCATTATTGATTTAAAATGCAACGCAAATGTAGTTACATTGTCGTGTATACATTAAATGGAATTCGAACGAATTGCGTCGTTACGATTCTAATATTAATAATGTGTGTGATATTCTAAATATTCGACTTTATCTCTCGTAATTAAAATATTTTTTAATCAACATTTATAAAGGTGTTAAAAAATCTATTTACTTTCCTACAATATAAGAGATAAGTGTAACAATAGAATAATGTAATAATACCTATTCTATTTGATTTTATTTAAAAAGTTGTTGAATAAAATTCAAATTAAATTAAATGAAATGAAGATTAAAAGATTATTTTTATCTTCAAACAAAAATAAAAAATGTAAATCTCTGTTAGGAGATTGTAAAGAGAATCTAATATGAATAATATTTAATAATAGTGCAAGAAATAAAAGCGTATCGATTCGATCTAACGTATTTGTAAAAATATAAAAATATTAAAACATCTTAATAAGATCATGTTTTATGTATCAATTACAATAAAATAAGGTTTTTTAAATTTTTAAAAAATTAAAAAATTATTTTAATAATATTAATTTTTAAAAGTATTAAGATAATAAATATTTTAAATTTAATTTAAAATATATTGTTTGTATTTCATTTTGTAAAGTATTTCATAATGTAAAGTGAAGGCATTTGAATATTTTCATCACCAATATAGATTGTATATAATTTAAAAAAGTTAAAAATATATAATAAATCAAATATATCCAAATAAGCTCATGACATCTAGAAGGAGAGAATGCAATTTTGCATATATAATGTCAGTTTTAATGGTTATTGATAAGTAGAAATTGCAAATAATTTACAATAGAAAAAAATCATTATCATAAAAGAGCTTAAAAATTATGTTATTGTACACAGGAGGTCTTGATAAACTTACAATTCTAATCGCAGAAAATTTCAAAATTAGATTTATTTGTTAGATTTTATGTTAGATTTAGCAATAAACAAAATTAAAAAAATGATTGAAATTAATTTTTAAAATACTTTTGAGCATTTTAATAGTATATATTTATTAAAATAAAATAAACTAAATTATAGTTAATGCTAACATATTATAAAAATAAATAAAATTTTATCAGAAAAAAATTTCATTATTTTATTTTATAAATATGGATTTTTAACTCCATCTATTAGTAATAATTTCTACTAGAAATAAAATCGTTGATAATGAAGGACGCTACTATATGAATGATAGATAATAAAAATATACAAAATATATAAATAGCAAATATTTAAATAATATTCCTAATTTTATGAAAAACTATAATAAAATTATTAAAATATAAATAAAACATTTAATTTAATTTAAAAATATATTGTATATTTTGACTTAAATATAAAATAATATTCAAATAATATCAAAGAATAATATACTATCAAAAAATATAGGATCCAAGAGTTTTAATATTCCATGAATTAAAGTTTTAAACATTTAAAAATAAAATATAATAGAATAGAAAAAAAAAAAGAAAAATATGAAAAAAAATTAATTCAAATAAAAATTATCAATTTTTACAAATAAATAAAAATAATTTTATAAAACAATTCAAAAAAGAAATCAAATTATCATAAAATAAATCTGTATTAAAACGTATATAAACATAAAAACATTTTGTAAATTATAAAAAATATAATATTATATTGGTTTATTATAATGTTATTTTATTTTAATATATTTAATATTTTTTATATCATGTGCAATATCATGCAATATCATGAATTCATATTTATTGACATCAATATTAATGAATTACATGAATGCCTTGAAGGAGTAATTATAATAAACCATTATTACGATTTAGAGGTGAATGATGAAATCTATTTGGAAAAAATCGTCGAAATGGTGGAAATGGCGCAAAATGGCGTGGACCATTAAATCTAAATCTTGATTGCTGTTGCTGCATTGAAATCCAAGCATCTAATCATTGGTGGAAAATTCTAATAAAATTTAATATTATTAAAAAATTTTTTTTTATATTTGAGAAAGTAAATACTCAAATACGTAAAATAAATACTCACTATAATAATAATAAACAGAGACAGGAATTTATTGAATGTACCTAACATTGAAATAGTTTATGTTATTACTTCGGGTCATTTTGTCTTCACTTCTTTCTTTTGAATTTCTGGATTCCCTAATTCTAAATTCCGGAGATTATCTAGATTCCATAGATTGTCTACGTTCTCTAGTTTTATGTTCTCTAGAGTCTCTAGATTCCGTAGTTTTTTATTGACATCAATATTAATGAATTATAATGAATGCCTTGAAGGAGTTAATTGTAGTAATATTTGGTAATAAAAAAAATCTGAGATGAGAAAATTATCGATATCAATTTCTTCATATTTTTATTTCTTCATAATTTCAATTTTTTATCAATCACCAAATAATCACCAAATAAAAAATCAAATCTGTAATAAAAAAGAAATTGAAATATATAATGAAAATACCAAAATTAATGGATTCTAGTTCTAGATTTTGTAGATTGTTTAGATTTTCTAGTTCTACGTTCTCTAGAGTCTCTAGATTCCGTAGTTTTTTATTGACATCAATATTAATGAATTATATGAATGCCTTGAAGCAGTAATAATATTTGGTGATAAAAAAAATCTGAGATGAGAAAATTATCGATGTCAATTTCTTTATATTTTTATTTCTTCATAATTTAAATTTTTTATCAATCACTAAATAATCACCAAATAAAAAGTCAATTCGATCAAATCTATAATAAAAAAGAAATTAAAATATATTTGAATTGAACCGAAATTAATTAAGAAAATAATTAAGAATTAAATATGTATAATTTGTATAGTAAATAAATATTAACAATTTTTATTTGGGATGAAATAATGGTATATCAAATTTAATCAAACAAATTTATTCAGAATAAGTTTTTAATAAGTTCATTAAATCTTATTCTTCGATAAATAGCAATCCTTATAAGATGTTTATAAACTATCCACAAAATTTATTAAATTATAAAAATTTGTTTGAATTATTATATAAATCATAACGTATCTTCTATATTCTAAATATTTCGAAGTCATATTTCATTGAAATATCTCGCACTCTAATGAATATATACATATATATATATATATACTATATATACTATATATAGTATATATACTATTTATATATTATATATATATTATATATATATACTATATATACATACCATACTATGCGTCACACCATAGAAAAAGTCGACAGCTTTAAATTATTAACGATTATTCTTTTAAATAAAATATCTTTAAATACTATATAAATATATAATAAATATTATATATATATGTTTAAATACCTTTAAAACATCAATTTTCTATATCGTTCATAATATCAATTAAATATATCAATATAAATATCAATTAATTCAATTTGATCTATATTTATAACAGAAGAATTTACAATGTATTGATCAATGTAATAAATTTGGCAATTATTATATTATGGTGGATTCTTATCGATTTTTATGATTTTTGGATATGTATGTAGAAAATAAGATTTTTAACAATTTTTTTTTTGCATATTACCGTTGTTTGGTTTTAGTTTTTGAGATATTTGCAAAAAAAATTGTTATTCTCACTTCTATACTTATATCTTACTTCTATATAATTTTTTTTACACATCTGTAATCACCACTGTGTACCACATGTAAATATCATAATGGTCGATATTCAAAATATAAGGCATAGATCAAAAATCTATTTATTTTTAGATTATGTTAAATTTAAAATGTCTCAAATTATCTCAAATATCAATGCCGAATTTGACATATTTCACGGTTCAAAGAAAAAAAAAAATAAAATATGAAACAATTCTTGGATCGAATGTCCAAACTCGATATTGAATTTGAAATATTTTAAGTCCATCATAATCTACGAATAAATAGATTTTTGATTAGTTCACCCGTTATAATATCTTAATTACCTACTGCCATCATGTGTTTATATTTACAGAAGATCGCATGTTTATACGCAATCAAGGATATATACATAAAAGAAATTCTATGTAATAATAGCAATCTTTTTTGTAGTGATATGCAAAGTAAAAAATTGTTCAAAATGTTTCTATAACATATCTAAAAATTATTGAAATCAACGAAAATACTCTATTTCAAATAACTATCTTTTTGTTATATAACAATGAATTATCAAATAAGATAAATGAAATTAAATTAATTTCTTTTTAATTGATATCAATTAATAATAAATAAATAAATAAAAAAAATAGAACAATAAAAGTATGCTTGTAATTAAATATATATCTTAGCAAATATTTATGACATAAATACGAAAACTTACAGCCTGATTTATCGTTTACAAATGTATATCTAATTGACATATCTAATAATAAAAAAATAATCATAATTGATATAATTATGATATATAATTTAAGTTTCTAAATATTAAAGTTCATGAATTTCAAAAATTTTATAGAACAAAAAAAAATAATAAATAGAAATATAAGGATAGAAAAACGAAAAAAAGAAAAGGATAAAAAAAAATATCAAAGAAAGAGAAGAAGAAAAATAGAAAAAACAATACACATCTGAAATATAATATATATATACAATATATATATTATATATATATATACAATATATATATATTATATATATATAATATATATATACGTATATGTATATTTACAATATACATTTATCCATATAAAAATTATAATCAATAATATTGATAGATTCAAAGATAAAATGAAAATGGCAATACAACAATTTATTTTTTATATTATACATGTACATATACATACGCAATTAAATACATATATCAAAATTTCGTTAAAATTTTTTTCTGAATAAATAGTGTTTAAATTATGTTAATTATTAATTACAAATATTTATTTAAAAAATCAATGAAATTAATAAAGATAATGAATAAATCTTTATAAACCTCATTAAAAAATATTTTTTAAATATTAATTAATAAAAATTTTATTTTATTATAAAACTTTATCAATTTAAAAATTGAAATCATATCAGATAATTAATTCATATTAATTTATGAAATTAATTTATAATTGATATATAAAACTATCTTAGCATAAAGAAAATGAGACTAAATATATATGTGAAATATTTAATAAATTATATAATTTATGTAAATTCTCGTAATATTAAAATATTTTTTTAAAAAATTAATCTGTTAACTTTTTTAAAGTTTCACTATTTATTGACACTGAATTTTTTATATTTTTAATATTTCCACAATAGATAGAATAATACGTTTTTATAACATGCACGTACCGATGGTTGATGGTCAACTGTCAATTTATCTCACTATCGCGCGAAAAATTTGCCATATAAACGAGATATAGAAAAAATGTAATTCAATGCATTTTTTTGTTCAATGCAGCACAAGAATTAACTTATTATTTTAATGTGATTCTTAATATTAATAATTCGATTTAGAATAGAATTGAAATTGTTATTAGTTGGAAATGAAATTAAAATTAATAATATAAAATTATGAAAAGTAAGACAAATATTTTGTTACACAATATCTTACAGACATATATGAAATATTTATATTTTACAGATTCATTATGAAATCAAAAATATAATATTTACTATAATAATATTAACATTTTTTATATTAAAGATTAAGATCATAGTTTTGTAATAAGAATGTGTTCATGAAACTATATTTATTAATATATGCTTTCTCATGTGTCAAGAGAAAATATAGAGGAATATAAACAGGAAAAGAAATAAAAAATAAATTAAAAAAAGTTTAAAAAATTTCAATCAGCGCCATTCTTACATTGCTACAAATGAAACAAATAGAAAACACAAAGAGAATAAATAATAGAACAAAAAAGTATATTATAGAATTGTAAGTAATTGTAAGAATTGAACTAATCATTACTTGGAATACTTTTACAAAGAAAATTTGATAATAATATCATATAAAATAAATAATATCATGAACTATATATTTAAATATATATATTATTTTAATACAAAATTTTAAAGAAATACTTTATTTATATTTATTAATTATTTTATTTTGTGAAAAATATTTTACATAAAAAAACATTAAACATAAAATAGTATAAAACGTATTAATCATTAATGATCACGACTTAATGATTTTCGAAAATATAATTTAAAATAGATATATTATAGATAATAATCAAAATTTAAAAAATAAAATAGATTCATTCTAAATTTTTTATTTTAAAATAATTACACATATATTCTATAATATAGTAAAATAATTCAATCATCAAAATTTATAAAGATATACGAATGAATGAAAAAACAAATGAACAAACAATTAGCAAAAACCTCAAAAAAAGAAATCTTGATTAATATTTCAACTATACCATATTTAAAAAATAAAAAATTACAATAATTTGAAATTTAATAATTCAATTTATAATCTTACTATATCATGAATAATATTATTAAGAATTTACATAATTTTAAAAATTAAAATTTTTATAATACAATTAAAAAATTACAATATTTCTATCTTATACATTAATACTATCTTAAATTATCAATAACAAGCCTAATTAATCAAACAATATATAGCATGCATATAGCATATAGCATATATAGCATATAGTTAATGAAACAAAATATATGAAATATAATTGTGAATAGCGAAACGATTAAAAAAAAGTATATTACATAATCTAATCATGAAGAGATTGTGTTCTCCAAATTCTTTAAAGGCATGAAGGAATCATTTTTTAATGATTTTTTTGAACAAAGAAAAAGATATATAAATCATTTGACAAGAGATTTAACTCGCAAGCCACTAGTTATCCAATTTTGACATATTTTATGACAAATTTTAGATTTTTATTTTTTATCAAATGTTATTTTATATTTCATTATTCAATATGTTCATATATCATTAACTTTTTATTATATAAGATTTTCATTAAATTACATAGGTCCAAATCCTAAATAAAACACAAAAAATTAATACAGCACTTTATGTGCATCAATATAAATTTATAAACATACTAAGATTTAGAGGTGGATGTGGTCTATACATATTTGGTGGAATGAATCGTGGTGGTGTTAATGGACCAATATACCTAAATCTTGGTACTTGTTTTTGCATTGAAACCCAAGGTCTAATCATTATTGGTTCTGATGGAAAATTCTAATAAGAAAATATAATATTATTAAAATAATAATTATTAAGATATATTAAAAAATTTTCTTTTATAATTGAAACGTAAAATAAATACTCACCCTATAATAAACAGGAACAGGAATTTGTTCAATATAATTAATATTGTAATATAAATGTTTGTTATAATGTTTGTTATAATGGTTATGTTTGTAATTGTAATGGTTATGTTTGTAATGTTCGTAATTGTTATTGCAATTGTAATTGTTTGATAAAGATGAAATTGATCTACATTCTCTAGATCTTTCTCGTTCTCTTCTATCTCGAGATCGTTCTCTCAATGTTTCTCGATATTCTTGATAAGAATTTTCATTTTTGTGTGATCTGTAATAATATTTAATTAAAATTCAATTTTTAACAAATACGATATATCACATATTTCATGTATTTCGTTTCATACTTTTGCTCTCGTTCTCTTGAACGAGAATAACGCTTACGATTTGTCTTTTCTTGTAAAAGTTTTTCATTGTATAATTTTTCATATTGCCTGTCCTTTTTTTTATATTTTCTATTTCTATCTTTACTGCAATTTCTTTCCCTGAATAATAAATTATATTAATAAATTTAATTATATAAAAATTTTTATTAAATCATTTAAGAAAATAAACATATTAAATAAATATGTAAAATTTTAAGTAGTTATGTTATCATATATTTATTATTTCTATTCTATCTTGTGGAAAATTTAAAAAGATACAATTAATTGATAAAGATTCTAGTTTCTAGATAATTATATATAGATTAATTATATTGTATATTAAATTTAAAAGTTAATAATAGTAATATATAATGCTTAATTTATGCTTATTTTTTTATATAATATTCTATATACATATATACATAATATTAATTTTTTTGCAATTCAATTATTATTATATATTATTTTATCCAATTAGGAAAATATTACATTAGTATGATGTAAGAATATCAAATAATGTGTAAATATTTTTTCGCTTTGCTAGCGATTTTCTCGTATATGAATAATATTTATATAAACATTAATTTAAAAATTTTTTAATAAAAATTAATTTAAAATTTAATTAATATTACTTACCTTCTTTCTAGTAATTTTTATTAATTATTATTATTATATTAACATTATATTATTTGAATAAAAAGCATATCTAAAAATTTTATATTATATCAATGAAAAAAAATGCTAATAATAAATTCTATTAATTATCAATAAAATAATAAAAAATTTATATTAATTGTTATTTAGCAAAAAATATCAAAGTATCAAAGATTTTATAAATCTATATTTTAATATTTAAAATAAGTATTGTATAATGTTATTTTTATCAAAAATATATGGAAAATATTATTATAAGCATAACAGCTACAATGTGGAACATTATGACTAAAATGAACCACGGCACAGGAAACAACACATCGATTGTCATCGAAATTAAATATATCGATAAAGCAAGAATTTAATATCGGTCATGAAGTAGAGCAAAATGTTCTCTGTTTTCATAGAGATTATTGTATTTTATAGTAGTTACCATAGAAAAAATAAATTCAAATTGATATTAAATTGTATGTATAAATAAAATTATTATTAAGGAAAAACGAATGATAATGGATGCAACATTGGTATCAGAAATGGTCTGTTGGATGGTATGAGGATTCTTCTTTAAAAAAGAAAAAGAAATGCCTACTGATACGAATTTCCTCGAAAGAAAGCTCTTTTCTCGTAGAATTGATGATTGATTTTCATCATTGAGGAACAATTCACAGAACATCATCATCTTTTAAATAATCGATGGGAAGAGGAATATCGGCCATTTCTACAAAATGAAGCAGCGATAGAGAAAGTGGAAACTCAACGATGTGCAATAGAAGATGAAAGATTGCTCATTTCGAAGAGCAATATCACTATCTTTTATTATTAAGTAATCCTAGAATATTTGAATAGCGAAAACGGACAGAATAGATAACTGCCTTTGTAAATAATTCGAATATTGTAAATATTGAAAATTATGCAGTTGTATCTGAACAGAATCATTCTCGTTAATGCTCCATTTTCGAATATGTATATATATATATATGTATTTGGATACGTGACAAAAAGCTTCTATGTTTTGATGGATTTTTATCTTAGAAAGAATTCAAACTACAATTCAAATACAAAAGATGATGGTTCGATAAAGAAGTGTGCTGAAACAAGATTCATTTTAAGAGGAAAATGAAATTCTTCTGATATAAGAGGAATTCTTCTGGTGAATTGAAAAAGAAATTTACTTGTTGAAATTTAAAATTCGAGAAAAATTCAAGAAAGAAAAATTCAACGCAGAAGATGCAAGTAGAGGACGAGACTCGGTGAATCCAAAGAAAGATAATAATATTCAGATATTAACGTTTTATTCAAGATTTTTCCGTGAGACGAAGAACAAATGTCGAAGCATTTACTAGAAGAAAATCACACAAGTAATAAAAATTTATAAATTTCTTTTTCAAATAGAAAAATATCCAATAGTAAATAGAATGAAGTTAAATGAAGTTACCGCGAAATGCCTGCATTTTTTTTTTGAAGAGGAAGATAATGTTGGCACAGAAGATGACAAATATTCTTGTTCAATCCTGCTATTTCTTGTATCTCTTGTGAAGCAAGGCTGAAACAAAAAAAACTATAGTAACACATAGTAAAACATATAAAAAAAAATATATATAAAAATAAAATAAAACTTAAAAATGTACAATTATAATAATTATATAAATATACAATTATAATTGAGATAATTATAAATATAGATTAAACAATTAACAAAACAATATATAGGATATCGCAAAAATGTTGAAATATCTACAAAATTGAAAATTTCTGGGATAATTTCAAGCAACATTTTCCTTTATAAAAACTTTCGTTACGAATTTGTTAACGAGTTATTAACAAAAAAAATACTAGTCAATTATGAAATGCGTAGTCTAATTAAGCCGCGACAATAGCATTGGTTACATTCTGCCGATACGAATAAATGTCCAAGTAGCATATCTCAAAAAAAATATATTGAATATTATATTTAATTATTCATTATTCATGATATGATTCGATATAATTTTTTATCGATAAAAAAATATTTGTTGTTTTCAACATAATTTCTTCGAATTATTTTGCTTGAATTTATTCGTCGATAACACGCAATATTGGGTTCTATGATTAATATTTAATTAAGTAATTAATTAATTAATAATTTAGAATTATTAATAAAGTCACAAATGAAAATTTTTGCAAAAAAAATGTTGCTTGAAATTATTTCAAGAATCTTCAATTTACAATGATGTCTCAACATTTTTAATACTCTTTATAAATGACACTCTTTATAAATGAGCTATGTATCATAAGAATATATTCAAAAGTAAATAATCAATTTGAAAACATTGTTTTTAAATATATTTCATAACTGTAATCAAACTTTTAAAAAATTCATGAATTTATGAATATATAT
>NW_006263396.1:823180-830674 GCF_000469605.1 Apis dorsata
AGTTTTATCTTAGTTATCTTTTTCAAGTTAATTATATCCTTATTAAATTTAAATTAATTTATATATAATTATATTTCTAATTTCCAAAAAGTAAGACAATTATGTAGTAACATGCAATTGTTGTGTAATGATAATAAACCTTCAATATTATTGCCATTACACAAACAAACCTGGAATAATGAGACGATGTATGTTGAAGACTACGACTTCGACTTCTTAAGGAATTTGATGAAGTAGCATGATTTTTGCATGTTATTTCGTTTTCTAAAAATAAAATTATATATAATTTATTTTAAATTATAATGAGTTTATATTTTTAATAAAAAACATACCTGATCCTTTAATATTTACAACTAAAACTGTACGATGTTCTGTAATTTCATTTGTTTTTAATACATCTTTTATTTCTTCTCTTTCAAATATAGGCTTAGATCCTTCTCCTATAATTAAATTTTTAGATAAAATTTTTTAGAAATAAAAACCATAAAATCATAAAATAAAACTACATAATAGATGACTATGACAGATCTTAAAGTATTTAGATTGATATGTAAATAAATTGACTATTTTTTAACAATTGTAAGCCAGATGTTTTTAATAATAAAATATGTATACAAATAACATATAAAACTAAATAAATAAATTAGCTACATGAAAAAAATAACAATAATTATTTATATATATTATTTTTCATATTTATATTATTATTTTTATATAATAATGTAAATATATATACATATAAATGTAGATATATGAATATGAATCATAACTAATCAAATTTTTATTGCTTCATACCATATTTTGAAAAAAATATATAAATTCATAATTTATTCAATCTTCATTAATAACAATTTCTTTTTCAAATTTATAGCTGAAAATAATTTATAATTTTCTTGAATATTAGATGTTATAAAATATATATAAATCCATAATAAATATAAATTTATGGAAATATATATCTTTCACTTTATATCTTTTATATATTTTTTTCTTTCTTGACTTTATAGAATTTTTTTTTATTAAATATTTAATTAAAAAATAATAAATTTTGAAAGTTACATAGAATAAATCCTCATGTAATCATAGAATTTTAAAATCATATGTTCCAAGATGATTAAAATCTTCCACTTGATGAATTATATCATACTATTTTACTTTACTATTACTTTTAATTATATCTTATCTTTTTAATTATATCTTAAATATATTTGACTAATAACATAAATATAATATACAAGTTACGCACAAATTTTATTTTTTGAATTTTTTAAATTTTTCTTAATTTAATTTCTTAATTAGAATTGTTTAAATATAATTGACAAATTTTTGCAATTAAACAAAAATGAAAAAAAATTATTACTTTAAAATTTAATAGACATAAATACTTCCATTACTTAAATATTTTTATTAATTATTCATTTCAATATCATATTATTAATAATTTTAATATCGTATCAATCTTCAAGACGTTTTAATCTTGAATATTTATTCTTCAGTTGTAGAACTATGTTTAATATTAATATCGAATTCTACATATTTGATTGCAAAATAATAAAACTTTTTCTTTTTTTAATAATTAAATACTAATAAAAAATTGAATTTATAATAAATAATTAATAATAATTTATAATAAATAAATCATTTTATAATGGAAATTTTATAAAGCAATTCTTCCTATTTTTAAGTATACAAAAGCCAAGCTAAATCAATAAAGAGATTGCACAAAACAAAGTAAAAATTTAAAACAATTTTAAAAAAATTGTTAAAAACAATATATCAAAAACATAACGTTGTTTTTATGTTATTAATATTAAAAACATAATTTTTTTTGTGCAAACTCAAATGCAATTTGCAAAAAAATTTAAAAAGAATAAATAAAAATACTCTTAGAACTCTTAAGATAAAAAATATTGTGCTTACATATTGCACATTATATTTTCAATACTCTGATCCTGCGTAGTATTTCAAATTTTCTTCTTGGATAAATTAAGAATATGTTATTAACTTCATAAAATATTTTTATATTTGAATAAATTGTTGAATATTATAGAAGATATATGATATATAAATCCATCTTCTTATCTGTAGAAATTTATAGAAAATGTTATGATTCTTCATGATCTTACATTTAATAAAATGAAATTATTATTAATATCTAATGATAGAAAAAAAATAATGCAAAAGTCTGTTGAAATATAAATTCAATAATTATATTTTTGAAAAAATTATAAAGTTATCTTCTATGTTGACTTCATACATATTTTTGATGAATTCTACTGAAAAAGTTTTATCTTCCTCTGATGGAATAATTAATCTTTTGCATTGAATTGATACATACCTTTTTCTACATACCTATTTCTTTATTAATGATGATCTCATTTTTTATTAAACATTTAATTAAAAAATGATAAATTTTGAAAATTATGTAGAATAAATCCTCATGTAATAAACTGGAATTTTAAAATCATATCTTCCAAGATGATTAAAATCTTCCACTTGATGAATTATATCATGTTTACTATTACATTATATCTTAAATTTATTTGACTAATAACATAAATATGACATATAAGTTATGCACAAATTTTATTTTTTGAATTCTTTAAATTTTTTTTAATTCAAAATTGTTTAAATATAAGTTAAATATGAGACAAATTTTTGCAATTAAAAAAAATTAAAAAAAAATTATTACTTTAAAATTTAATAGATATAAATGCTTCTATTATTTAAATATTTTCATTAATTATTCATTTTAATATCATATTATTAATAATTCTGATATCGTATCAATCTTCAAGATGTTTTATTCTTCAATATTTATTCTTCAGTTGTAGAACTATATTTAGCATTAATATCGAATTCTACATGTTTGATTGCAAAATAATAAAATTAATTTTTCTTTTTCTAATAATTAAGTTCTAATAAAAAAAAATTGTGTAAAATGTACTAATAAAATTGAATTCATAATAAATAATTAATAATAATTTATAATAAATAAATCATTTATAATAGAAATTTATAAAGTAATTCTTCCTATTTTTAAGTATACAAATATTCCAAAAGCCAAGCTAAATCAATAAAGAGATTGCACAAAACAAAGTAAAAATTTAAAGCAATTTTTAAAAAATTGTTATAAACAATATATCAAAAACATAACGTTGTTTTTATGTTATTAATATTAAAAGCATAATTTTTTTTGTGCAAACTCAAATGCAATTTGCAAAAAAATTTAAAAAAAATAAATAAAAATACTCTTGGAACTCTTAAGATAAAAGATATTGTGTTTATATATTGCACATTATATTTTCAATATTCTCATCCTGCATAATATTTCAAATTTTCTTCTTTGATAAATAAGAATATGTTATGTAAACTTCATAAAATATTTTTATATTTGAATAAATTGTTGAATATTATAGAAGATATATGACATATAAATTCATCTTCTTATTATAGAAATTTATAGAAATTTATAGAAATTTATAGAAAATGTTACGATTCTTCATGATGTTACATTTAATAAAATAAAATTATTATTAATATTTAATCATAGAAAAAAAATAATACAAAAGTCTGTTGAAATATAAATTCAATAATTATATTTTTGAAAAAATTGTAAAGTTATCTTCCATGTTGAGTTCATATTTTTGATGAGTTCTACTGAAAAAATTTTATCTTCTTCTGATGGAATAATTAATCTTTTGCATTGAATTGATACATACCTTTGCTATTTCTTTATCAATGATGATAAATTTTTAAGTTGTTAATAATCGAAACAAAAAATAACATTTTACCCGTTCTTCTTTTGAGCATCACATCTTCAGGATTGATAATATCTCGTTTAAGTTCATCAGTTGTTGCTGTTGTTGGTTTTCCTGGCAAAACTCTATGAATATCTACCTTAATTTTTCGTAGTTCTGTTGCATTAATTTGAGTACCTGATCCTCTAAATAAAGATATATCATTTGAAGATTCTAATCTGCAGTATAAAATAATTTTTTATTTAAAAAAATGAATTATATGACTCTAATAAACTTCATGTCAAAATTATAAATTAAATTTTCTCGAATATTATATATAAAAATAATATATTTTATATTGAAAATTTTACATTATATTATTTTATGCACTTATTTATAATTTTTCAAATTATATTGTATATCTAATATAATTTCTATAATATTCAAATATTTTTTTTTTAAACTCTATTTTTATTTATATTTAAAACAATTTTATGTAAATAACTAAACTAAAAATTATTTAATTTATTCATACATACTTTTCAGATAATATAAATATTTTAGATGTCTTTGATGTATCTCGATTTTCTGGAGATTTACTTTTAGTTTTACTTCTTTTCAATAATTTCTTCTCACGAGCACGTCGTAATTCATATTCTAAAATCCTCTTCTTTTTCAATTTTTCGTATTCTCGTTCTCGTTCTTGTTGTATCATCCATTCTTCGCGTTTATGTTGTAAACGTTCTTCTTTTGTTCTTGAACGCAGACCAATTTCGTTATCTTCATTGCGTAATTGTCTAAATCTCTCATCATGATACGAATAACTTGATGTATTTCGTTTCATTTTTATGATAAATTTTTAATACCGAAGAAGTATATGTATATCAATGAAATTTAACCTGCAAATCTTTTTTTAGGTTAAAAGTACAATAAGATTTAAATATATACATTAAACAACGTATAAGAAAATATTTTATTATTATAATAAATAAAAAAGAACAAACATATTTTTTTAAAATATTATAAAAATTAAATAAAATTATAAAAACTCTCTAAACTTTCACAGTATACTTACATATAAATCACCCAAGCGCTTAGAGAAGCCGCTAATAGAATACTTTGAAAATTTTAAATTTAATCTTCATTGTTTATATTGCTAACTTCATAGTGCGATTAGATGAAATTGAAGTTAGTAGGAATAAAGCAATTCAGAAATTAAATTATCGATAAAATATATTGTAGAATTGGTGGAAAGCTTCTAAATGATTTGTTTTTATATTATAAATTATCTGATCTTTAGTGAAGAAAGTTTAATGATTATTTGAAAATAATATATGATGTAAGTCTATCCAAACAGTTATATTAGAGGCTATTCTTAAATTATATCGTCTAAAAAAAGATAATTTACATTTTTGCTATTATTTATTTTTATGAAAATGAATTGAATTTATTTTTATTTTCAAATTAAACAGAAAAAAATAATTTCGAAATTTTTAATGATATTATTCCTTGGAGATTTGCAATATTTTATCACGAAAAATTATTGAAAACAAAAGGAAATCCTTTTTCAAAATTAGATACATATCTTTTATAATATTTTCAAAATATTAGAATTAAAAAATTGGAAAACAAATCACTTAAGTGAGAAAGATTCTCAATAAGTGCACGGTCGCAGATGTGTTGTTTTAATAAGTTAAAACAATAAAATAATGCAATAAAAAAGATGATACATAAACATTAATAAACATTACAGATAATCAAAGACATTTATTACTGCACTTAGTATTTTATATTGTTATTATTAATCGATCTAAATTGTATTCGCTAAAAAATTTATTAGCATTAAGAAGAAATTATACTTATATAGAAAGGAAACTAAACTTACTATTGAAAAAGTGCTTACAAAAATTCTTGAACGACTTTACCAAGAATTTATTTTATTGCTTAATCTATACTAATCCAAGGTCTAAGTTATTATAAGAGTTTAAGAAATCTTAGAATAATTAAATATACCGTTAAAAACCTTAAAGAAAATTGATGTACAATAAACAATATTTGATTATAAAAAAAAAGTTAATAATAATTTTTTATGTACTATCTATATAAAATCGATTTAACAATCAATTAAAATAATATTTATTACTTTCTCTTTTACAACAGAAATTCTCTCGAAGAATTATACAGAATCAATAAATTCATAGAATCACGGATAATCATTAAAATACAATAGAATAATTGGCCAAGATTTATTTACTTTTAGTTTGAAGAGATAAAACTGTTAATTTCAAGATTTATGTCTTGATAAATATATATATTAGATATATTATATATAGACATTGCTATATCACGATCAAATTACAAACACATCAAAAAAATATTCTCCATTCTTTAGAAATAATTATTAATTATTTTCCAGAATTTTTATGTAACAAATTCAATTTTTAATTTAATATTCTTAATTTTTTGAAAAATTAAATTAGAATTAATGTATTAATCGCTCTAAAAAATTGGTACAATAATTATTTTAAATTCGTTAGATAAAAATTGTATATTTATATATCTCTGTTTGCACAACGAGATACTTTTATTAGTGTAAATTTCAAAAGAAAAAGAAAAGAAAAACAAAAGGAAAAAAAATGATCATAAAAATCATTTCAAATTTTATATAATTTTATATATAAATTATAGTTTTACAGTTAATCAATAAAACAACATGAAAAGAAATTTGTTGAAATAAATATTATCCATTTTTACAAATAAATAAGAATAATTTTATATAAAAACAATTGAAATCAAATCTTCATAAAATATATTTGTATTAAAAATATATATATAAGAATAAAAATATTTTCTAAATCATAAAAAATATAACATTGTATCAATTTATTATATTACTGTATTATAATATATATAATACAAATAATAAAGATAAATAGCAATAGAACCGTAAATATATTCACACTTATTGACACCAAATGTAATATTAGTGAATTGCACGAAGGATATTATGAGCAATATAATAATGATATAATATAAATATAATAATGATATAATAATAATGATAATATTTGATGATACAAAATTCGGATTATCGATATTAAAGGTCAGGTTTTCTTCGAATTCTATCATAGTATTTTCTATAATTACCAAACAAAAACTTTGACACATTTTAAATTCGCAAAAAATAAAATATAAACAATTCTTTGGGCGATTGAATGTCCAAACTCAGCATTGGATTTGATTAGTTCATCCATTATAACGTCTTAATTGCCTGCTATCATCACGTTATTAGTAATTATAATAGTAATTGTGTAGTTATTAATAATTGATATAGTTTACAAAAATTTCCAAAAATAACTAATTTATAATGATTTAATAAAAATTTATTTTTAACACAAAAAATTTTAAAGAAATCTTTTATTTAAATATAATATATTTAATACATTAAATCTTAAATATACATGCATATATTTACATAAAAAGATTATTTTCTATTTCATCACTATATAAAAATAATATAAAAATGTTTAAGTTAAATATTTTTAATCAAATGTTATATAAAAATATATTAACCCTTTGCACTCCAGACCTGTTTCGCTCGGTCGAATTAGCAATTCCAGACTCGGTCCGCGCATTCGATGGAATTTCTTACAGCTAATTTATAACGATTTCACATGCAAATTAACATATAAAACTTTTATATTTTAATATTTTATGTATCTTTACATATAAAGAAACAAAATTTATTGAATAT
>NW_006263396.1:830721-841524 GCF_000469605.1 Apis dorsata
GTCTATTATTGTTTCGTGTAATATTTTATGAAGCAATTATCAAAATGCATCGTTTATCAGAGCAAGTAGAGCAATAATATTTTTCCTTCTAACTTTTTTATCGTATAATTATTTGTTTCGCGCATTATTTCATTAATAAGTTCATCAGTAAAAAATAGTTTAAAAAATCTAATTATTCATTTATATTCGAAGATAATTGCAAATTTTTCACCGGGTACAAATTATATTCTTCGCTATATTTTCTGATTCTATGCATTTTATCCATTTGGAATTTTCTGTCTTCTGCGATATCTTCACTTGAACTATTATTTTCACACATTATTCACTATCTATTATTTTTATTTTTCGCCTTCTTATATCTCTTATTTCATCTCTATGTTCATCATTGCTTTCTTTATCGTTAATTTCTTTATGAATAGAAGTAATTTTGTCATTCAATAACGAAAAATCAAATTCATCTTCACTTAAACTAATTTCATTACTATGCTTACAAATCTCAAAAAATTTGAAAATAATATTTCTATTGCCACGATTATCAAACTCAGACTAACATCGAAAATGTCGTTCGACTTACGATCACGATTTAATTTGAGATAAAAAAATCTAGTCATTTAATATATTATTCTACACCTCGTAAGATTATAAAGAGTTTAGAAATCTATTTATGAAGCGATATTCTAAAAAAATCAAACATAAATAAATATTGTTGCCGTTCAAATTGCCGCATCAATTCAAATGGTGCCGGAGAGTCACCGCTGGAGTTACGGCATTAACTTAAGTAGTGACCGAGAGTCACCATTGGAGCACAAAGAGTTAAACATAAGTATATTAATTATCACACGATTAATCATTTAATGATCAAATCATTAAATGATAAATTGATGATTTTGGAAATATAATATAATTATATATTAAAATAGCAAGATTATAAATTAAAATAGATATATATTATAGGTAATAATCAAGATTTAAAAAAAAAAGTAAAATAATATTTACTCTAAATTTTTTACTTAAAAGTATATTCTATAATATAGCAAAATCGTAAAATAATTCAACCATTAAAATTTATAAGGATATATAGATATATAAGATATATAAATGAGAAAAAAGAATGAAATATTAGCAAAAAAAAAAAAGAATATAAAATCTTGATCAATGTATTTTAACTATATCATATTTAAAAAATTAAAAATTACAATAATTTGAAATTTAATAATTTATGATCTTGCTATATCAATGAATAATATATATTATATATTAATATATATATATTACTCATAAGAATTTTCAAAATTAAAATTCTTATAATATAACAATTAAAAAAATTACAATGTTTCTATATCTTATACATTGACTATCTTAAATTATCAATGTATACAGCTAATATATATTCCACTAACTTTTTCCTTTCTGTGAGCTCTCTGATTCTCAATTAAACAGTTCTCCTTGTTTTCTTCGAGGAACTGTATGACTTTTAATTAATTGATTCTTTTAGCATAAATATACTAACCATTATTATATATATAGTTACGTAAAACAAAATATATAAAATATGATTGTGAATAGCGAAACAATTAAAAAAGTATTATGTACTTCATATATTATGTACTTCATTAATGGAGGAAAGATTCTTGAATCATCTAAAAACAAAATTCTTTAAAAGTATAAAAGAAGACATTTTTTTACAATTTTTTGTACAAACGAAATAATCTATAGTTGACTTGTGAGCCATCAGTTGTCCAATTTCGACCATGACTATGAGATTTTAGAATTCTTATTTTTTCAAATGTCATCTCATATTTTATTATTCAATATTATTCAATTCATTATTCATTATTCATATATTATAACTTTCTATTATAAGATTTTCACATTTTTCATTAATACATAGGTCCAAATCCTAAATAAAACATGAAAAATTAATACAACACTTTATATACATATATATTATTTAAATTTATAAACATACTAGGATTTGGAGGTGGACGAAGTCTATACATATCTGGAGGAATAAATCGTGGTGGAAATGGTGTTAATGGACCAATATGCCTAGATCCTGGTACTTGACCACGCATTGGAACCCAAGGTCTAACCATTATTGGCCTTGGTGGAAAATTCTAATAAAATTTAATATTTTTAAGAAATTTTTTTTCATAATTAAAGATAAGTAAAATAAATAAAAAATAAACTCACTCCATAATAAACAGGAACAGGAATTTGTTCAATATAAGATGGAATTATTCTATGTTCTCTAGACCTTTCTCGTTCTCTTCTATCTCGAGATCGTTCTCTCGATGTTTCTCGATATTCTCGATATTCTCTTTCATTTTTATATGATCTGTAATAAAATATTTAATTAAAATTCAATTTTAATTTGTTTTATGATTTCCAATAGCATATACCATAATAACAAAAATATCGGTCTCACGTCGTACCATTTCACACTTTGACTGAGCTTTCGAAATTATTCAAATCACATCATATCTTTTGATATGTAAATCCACATATAAAGTACAACTAATTTTATTTTCCAAGATATTTAATAAATAATTATTATCAAATGATCATTGAACAAAAAAAATTTATTATTTTGAAGTGAATAATAAATCATAAAATAATATTTTTATTAGAATTTCTAAATAAATACATATTTTAAATTGTTATTAATGTCTGATAAAATTTACAAAAATTTAATAATCTTCGATTATATGATATTTTTCAAAATATATTGATACATGTTAATCTAACTTTATATATTTTGCACTTGTATGTTATTTCGCTACTTTTTATGTTTTGTACAAAATTTATAGCTTCTTGTTGGTTTTGATTTCGATAGTATTACGTTTATATGTTGGGAAAATAACCCCAATATTTCGTGTACAGTCTTTCTGATAAATTTTTGTTCGACAATCGTCCTTTTCGTTTATACTCTGGTAACGGTATATTTTTTATTAATGATTCCGCTATTTCAATTCTATATTCAGCATAAGTTTGTTTTTTGTTAGTATTTGTTTTGTTGAATAAAATGTAGAAATTAAACAAAGCAACATCAAACAGGTAAAAAAGAAATTTTTTCGGTATTCTTTCATATATTTCCTTATCATAGGGAAACATTTGATCTTGTCGATCAATTTCAATTATTGTCTTATTGTACTTAATGATACATTTTGATTTTAAAGTACAATTGAATTGATTTTTATCTGATTCATTGATAGCAATGTTCTCTTGCATTGTATATACTTCTTTAAATTTTTGATTCAAAAAATTTATCTGAGGTTTTATTTTACATAATTTATCTATATTGTTATCTGCAAAATGTATATATCTATTTATTCGCAGAAATCTCTTGAACGATATCGTTTTTCTGAAAATTAGAGTTTCTATAATTTTCTTCTATAACTTCTATAACTTTCTTTTAGACCAATTCATTTAAATTGTTGTTTTCTTAACTTCACCCATTATTATACATAGTGCAAAATATATTTTGATTTCATTACAATCTATAGAAAACCAAATTTTTAATCTTTTATTTATATTGTTCATTATTTAGTTTACGGATTCGTCTCTGTGATAATATTTTCCCAAAATATATTATCAAATATTATATTTAAAAAGTCTAATTCTTTTTTGTTTTCACCTATTAAGGTCCCATAAGCTTCTTTCATATCATGTTAAGAATGACTTTAATTGCTATTTATATGATAATTGTTTTTTATATGAATATATAAGCTTATCTATTAGCCATTTATGGTATCAGTTTCAGTTATCCTAGAGCTCTTTTAAAGTATGTTTCGTTAATGACACAATCTCTTTTAAAATTTTTTTTTACACCGTTCAATATGGATAGCTAAAGAAAGCATTTGTAGCATATTATGCTTCATTGCTTAAAAAAAGTGATAATGCAAATGATATTGCAGATGAGTACTGTTTAGTGGTACATGGAGTGGTAGGGGAGACTATGATTATTACGATCATCTGCAATTGTTTTAAGAAATTTAGAGCTGGCAATTTTGATTCGAAAGATGAAGGCCGCAGCAACTGCCTAGCATGAATCCGGACCTTATCAAGACTATGCTGGCTGAAAATCCGCGATATAGTGTATGTAAGTGTATAGTGTGCGTAAGATAATGGATGCCACTAATATTCCTAAGACAACGATACATAATCAGCTTGAAATGTTATCTATGTTAATCGATGTAAAATTTGAGTTCCACAATTATTGACGGAGACCGGTCTTATGAATCGCATCTCTACGATTTACTTCTCCAGCGACATGAAAGATTCTTTTTTAAAGAGGCTTATCACTGGAAATGAGACTTGGATTTTCAAGTATCGAAATATGCATCGAAAATGCACTTGATTTAAGGATAATAGACTTCCAATTGTCGCGAAGCCTGGATTTCACCCGAAACTTTTTTTGTCCATTTGGTGGAACTGGAAAAGTATACTACGAATTCTTTTCTCAAAGTGAAACCACCATTCTGTAAAATATTGCAAATCAGCTTGATAAATTGAAAAAATGCCAGAAAAATGGTCAGAATTGGTGAACCGACGAGGCATCGTTTTTCATCACAATTCAAAACCGTATGTTGTATTGGCTATAAGAGAAAAGCTTACAGCCTAAAAAGTTTGATTAGGATGTACACATGTTCTGTATTCCTCAGATTTTATTCTATCCGATTATTACTTCTTGTCATTAAAAAATTCTCTCTATGATAAACGGTTCCAATCTGTAAAAACGCACCTAGAGGAATATTTTGCAAATAAGCTCCCAACAATTTTGGAAAAAGGGAATAATGAGATTTCCTGAGAGATGGAAAAAGATAGATAGAATACAACATATAGTACATATATAACGCAATAAATCAACAACAAATATCATATATTCATTTTATATCAAAAAAAAGAAAGAAACTTATGGAATACTTTAATAGTTGACTTAAAATTGCCACTTTTATGCCAGGAATCTCTGTATAGTTCCAGACTTCACTAGCTTTTTCTTTTCAAATCCATAGCTCTGTTGATGATTATTGTGATCTTCATTGTCGGTATTATCTTCTATAACCAGTCGCTTACAACATTTTCGTAGAAGAAATAAAATATCACTACTATCATTATCATTATTTATAAAATCACTTTTTGTAATGTTAGCAAAACTTTCACTATCACCAATAATGTTTAATATTCTTTTTGACAACATTTTTAAAAGTATTTTTTTAATATTTTTCAAAAAAATATATCTGAACATCCAAATGCCAAAAAAAATTAGTAAGTGTTCATCGCATATAATTATCGTATCACGTCTCTCACATTATTATTTGGGTTTGATCTAATCGACGTACTATGTTTCTTACACGATATTATAAGTTAAGGGCTTAAATATGATATTTTTAAATATGAAATATTATATATTTCATGTATTTCGTTACGTACTTTTGCTCTCGTTCTCTTGAACGGGAATAACGTCTACGATTTGTTCTTTCTCGTAAATGCTTTTCTTCTACATTATGCAATTGATCATATCGTCTGTCCTTTTTTTTGTATTCTCTACTTCTATCTCTACTGCAACTTCTTTCCCTGAACAATAAAATCATTTAATAATTTAATAAAATAAGAAAATAAAAATATTATTAATAATATTAGATAAATATATAAATTTTATAATTATATTACCTATCATTTCTATAACTATTTCTGTTTTCATGTCTTGAATCTTCATATCTAAAAAAAAATAAGAATTAATGAAAAATCTAATTTCTAGATTTATTTATATTATTAAATTTAACAATTATTAATAATAATAATACATAATGCTTAATTCTTATTATTTATTATAGTAAATAATACTTTATATTTTATTATACATATATTAATATTATATTGCATAAATTTTTTCTCTATTTATTAAATATAAATATCTATATAAAAGTAAATTAGAATTAAATCTCTCATTTATTAATTCTTACTGAAAAATTAAATATTTTAATTTTTTTTAAAACATTCATTTTACATTTTTATTTTAATTTTGAATATGTTAAATATATTTCAGAAATGTATAAGAAAATGAGAAAAGAATGATTGTAAAGCATACATTATAAGTACAATATATAATTAAACTTATAAAGTTATTTTTAAATAAAAAGAATTAGATAATTTAATAAAATTGGCATTAAGAATTTTTATTTTTATTATACAAAATATTCAATAAAACAATAAATATAATATAAAAATAATAATATCAAAAATATAATAAATAAAAAAATATAGTCTATGTATAATTTATTCATGATAATGATAATAATGATAATAATGAATAAAATAATTTATTCATGATAAATGAAATGATAGAAAGAAAACATATTTCCATTTGATTTGCCTGTATATATATTTTATTAATAATTAATATTCTGCTTATGGGATGAGTTTATATCAATGTTTCGAAATCATCATTCTAATCATATTCGATATGTTTATTTTTTTCGGCGATTCAATTCTAAATGTGATTGTTTCGATCAATTAAAAAAATATGACGAAAAATAGGAATCAATAGTAAAACAATAACTCACTTTTTTGCTTAATCTGCTAGTTTCACAAATAAACAGAACTTATATAAACATAAACATTAATTATATAAACATTAATTTAAAAAATTTTTAATAATTTAAAAATTTAAAAATTTCTTAATAAAATTTTTTTAATAATTAATTAATATATTTTTTAGTTATAAAAAACATATTGTATTATATTTATTTAGGAATTACATAAAGATCAATTTCGACTAAATTCAATGTATAAAAACTCCTAAATAAATATAATAATCTTTTATAATAATAACTTATTGTGTATAATAAAAATTATTATGCCAATTTTGATATTTTATAAGATATAATTATCATCGATATTATTATCGCTACATAAACAAACCTGGAATGACAGGATGTCGTACGTTGAAAACTACGACTTCGACTTCTTAAAGAATTTGACGAAATAGCATATTTTTTACATGTTTTAGTTTCGTTTTCTAAAAATAAAATTATATGTAATTTTAAGTTATAATAATAAAAAGTTTATATTTTTAATAAAGAACATACCTGGTTTTTCAATATTTACAGCTAAAACTGTACGATGTTCTGTAATTTCATTTGTTTTTGATAATACATTTTTTATTTCTTCTCTTTCAAATATAGGTTTGGATCCTTCTCCTATAATTAAATTTTTAGATAAAATTTTTTAGAAATAAAAACCATAAAATTATAAATTAGAGCTACATAATGGATGATGATAACAGATTTTAAAATATTTAGACTGATACATAAATAAATTGACTATTTCTTAACAATTGTAAGTTAGATGTTTTTAATAATAAAATATACAAATAATATATGAAATTATATAAATAAATTAGCTACAAAACATGAAAAAGATAACAATAATTATTTTTCATATCATTTATATTATTATTTTTATATAATATAATAATGTAAAAATACACATGTCTACATATAAATGTATGAATATAAATGAATATAAATCATAACTAATCAAACTTTTATTAGTTTATACCATATTTTGAAAAAAATATATAAATTCATAATTTATTTAATCTTTATTAATAAAAATCTCTTTTCAGAATTTGTAGCAGACTATGTGTAACTTACAATTTTCTTGAGTTTTAAATGTTAGAAAATAATATCTATAAATCCATAATTATAAATTTATGGAAGTATATATCTTTCACTTTATATTATATATTTTTTCATTTTTTTGAGTTACAAAATCAATTCATTTTTCATTAAACATTTAATTAAAAAAATAATCAATTTTTATATAAAAAAATTATGTGAAAAAAGTCCATATGTAATAAAACTATTTTAAAATCATAAAATCATCTTCTAATCATCTCTGATTAAAATCTTCCTCTCTTGATGAATTATATCATATTTATTATTATATCTTAAATATATTTGATTAATAACATAAATATGATACTGAATAAATGAACTAAAATATCTTGCACAAATTTTATTTTTTGAATTTTAAAAATTTTTCTTAATTCAGAATTGTTTAAATATAATTGACAAATTTCTGAAATTGAAAAAAATGAAAAAAACTATTTTTTAAAAATTTAAATATAAATATCTATTAAATATTTTCTTTTAAATATTTTTAAGTTTCTATTAAATATTAAATAATTTCATTAATTATTCATTTCAATATCATATTTTGATGATTATCATAATATCATAATATAATAATTCTGATATCGTATCAATCTTCAATGTTGAATTCTACTGAAAAAGTTTCATCTTCCTCTGGTGGAATAATTAATCTTTTGCACTGAATTGATACATACCTTTATTATTCCTTTATCAATGATGATAAATTTTTAAGTTGTTAATAATCGAAACAAAAAATAACATTTTACCCGTTCTTCTTTTGAGCATCACATCTTCAGGATTGATAATATCTTGTTTAAGTTAATCAGTTGTTGTTGTTGGTTTTCCTGGCAAAACTCTATGAATATCTACCTTAATTTTTCATAGTTCTGTTGCACTAACTTGAGTATCTTCTGATCCTCTAAATAAAGATATATCATTCGAAGATTCTAATTTGTAATACAAAATAATTTTTTATTTAAAAAAAGGAAATATGACTCTAATAAACTTCATGTCAAAATTATAAATTAAATTTTCTCGAATATTATATATAAAAATAATATATCTTATACTGAAAATTTTACATTATATTATTTTATGTATTTATTTATAATTTTTCAAATTATATTGCATATCTAATATAATTTCTATAATATTTAAATATTTTTTTTAAACTTTATTTTTATTTATATTTAAAACAATTTTATAAATAACTAAACTAAAAATTATTTAATTTATTCATACATACTTTTCGGATAATATAAATATTTTAGATGTGTTTGATGCATTACTTTTATTTTGATTTTCTGGGGATCTACTTTTAGTTTTCTTCTTTTAGATAATGCTAGTTTTTCCTCACTAGCACATAATTCATATCTTAAAATCATCTTTTTTTTTATTTTTTCGTATTCTCGTTCCCATTCTTGTTGCATCCTCCATTCGCATCTACGTCGTAATCGTTCTTCTTCTGATCTTGAACGCAGATTAGTTTCGCTATTTTTACTGCATGATTATCTCTCATTGTCATCAGAGAAATTTATCTAAAAAATTTTTTTTATATTTATAATAATATAATAAATATAATTATAATATATAATATAATTATAATAAATATATAATATAATATAATTATAATAAAATATAATAAAATCTAAATACATTACATTAAAATAATACGTAAAAAATACATACCAATATATAAAACAATACACAAAAATTATTATGAATAAAAAAAAATAAATTATAAAATATAATTATAAATACTTTTTACACTTTTTACAATATATACATATTTATACATATACATGTTAATTATTTCTAATTGAAGAATTAATAAACATAGAATATTTTAATATATAATAGTATATAATAATTGATAACTTCATAATTAATTAAAAAAAAAAGATAAAAAACTATAATATAATCAATCAGGAATAAAATTATTGATAAAATACAATGTAAACTTAATACAAAGCTTCTAAATGATCTGTTGCTGCAAGTTGAGTTCTAGAAAAGAAAACTCAATAAATAATATTATAATAAATTTTTGTATATTTTTAAGTATGCAAGCATTTCAAAAACATAAAAAAAAATACATAAAAGAAAATAAGAATTTAAAGCATATTTTTATAAAAATTGTTTTTTAATAGTGATAGAATAGTAATAACAGTATATTTATTTTTATGTTATTAATATTCTAAAAGCATAATATTTTGTGCAAACTCAAATGCAATTGTTGCAAAAAAGTTAGAATACTTAAAAATGATAAATGATAAAAAAATTATAAATGATACTGTGCTTACATATTGCACATTACATTTTCAATACTTTGATCCAGCGTTGTCTAAATTTTCTTCTTTGATGAATTCTTCTTTGATGAATTCTTTTTTGAAGAATTCTTCTTTGATGAATTCTTCTTTGATGAATTCTTCTTTGAAGAATTCTTCTTTGATGAATTCTTCTTTGAAGAATATGTTATTAATTTCATAAAATATCATTATACTTATAAATGATATATGATAATAAATTTAATTCTTCTTAAATTTCTTCTTTGTAGAAATTTATATTCATATATTATAATTCTTCAAATATTGCAATTATTACTTATTAAAGTAAAATTTTTATTATTCAATAATATTTGATTATATAAATAAATAAATAAATAAATAAATAAATTTAAAAAATAAAAAATAAAAAACAATAAATAAATTAATAAATTATATACATAAAAAAAGATAATTAATAAAAAAAATAAAATAAAAATCTTGATTTTATATTACAAAGCTTAAAATTTCTTGGTTTATAATTTATAAAAAGTTTATAAATTCAGTAATTACATTTTTAGAAAAATTATTA
Organism: Apis dorsata; assembly: GCF_000469605.1. NCBI lineage: Eukaryota > Metazoa > Arthropoda > Insecta > Hymenoptera > Apidae > Apis > Apis dorsata. The sequence continues at coordinate 841,233 of NW_006263396.1, forward strand.
AAGTAAAATCTTTGATATTGAGTTCACATATATTTTTGATGAATTCTGCTGAAAAAGTTTCATCTATTTCTGATGGAATAATTAATCTTTTACACTACATGTGAATTCACACATATTTTTGATGAATTTTGCTGAAAAAGTTTCATCTTCTTCTGATGGAATAATTAATCTTTTACACTAAATTGATACATACCTTTGCTATTTCTTTATCAATGATGAAATTTTTAAATTGTTAATAATCGAAACAAAAAATAACATTTTACCCGTTCTTCTTTTGAGCATCACATCTTCA
>NW_006263396.1:841571-845817 GCF_000469605.1 Apis dorsata
AATAATATCTCGTTTAAGTTCATCAGTTGTTGTTGTTGGTTTTCCTGGCAAAACTCTGTGAATATCTACCTTAATTTTCCGTAGTTCTGTTGCACTAACTTGAGTACCTTCTGGTCCTCTAAATAAAGATGTACCATCTGAAGATTCTAATCTGCAGTATAAAATAATTTTTTATTTAAAAAAAGATTATATGACTTTAATAAACTTTACATTAAAATTATAAATTAAATTTTCTCGAATATTATATATAAAAATAAGATATCTTACTAGAAATTTTATATTATATTATTTTATGTACTTATTTACAATTTTTCAAATTATATTGCATATCTAATATAATATAATTTCTATAATATTCAAATATTTTTTTTTTAAACTCTATTTTTATTTACATTTAAAATAATTTTATATAAATAATTAAACTAAAAATTATTTAATTTATTTATACATACTTTTCGGATAATATAAATGTTTTAGATGTATTTGATGTATTACTTCTACCTCCCCGGCTTTCTGGGGATCTACTTTTAGTTTTACTTCTTTTCGATAATGCTAGTTTTTTCTCACGAGCACGTCGTAATTCATATTCTAAAATCATCTTTTTCTTCAATCTTTCATGTTCTCGTTCCCGTTCTTGTTGTATCATCCATTCGCGTCTACGTCGTAATCGTTCTTCTTCTGTTCTTGAACGCAGACCAGTTTCACTATCTTCACTGCGTGATTGTCTAAATCTCTCATCGCGATGCGAATGACTTGATGTATTTCGTTTCATTTTTATGATAAATACCGAAGAAGTATATGTATATTTATGAAATTTAATCTGCAAATCTTTTTTTAGGTTAGAAATATAATAAGATTCAAATATGTACATTACATCAAATGATGTATAAGAAAATATTTTATTATTATAATAAATGAAAGAGAACAAACATTAAAATGTTAAAAAATAAAATTATAAAAATTCTCTAAATTTTCAAAGTATATACATACTTACATGTAAATCATCCACGCATGCATTGCTGCTAATAGAAAAATTTTAAAAACCCTACTTTTTTTTTTTTTATTATTTATATTACTAACTTCATAGTACGATTAGTTAAAATTGAAGATAAGATAATTATTTGACTAATTAGAAATGATATTATTAATAAAATACATTGTAAAATTAGTAAAAAGTTTTTAAACGTTCTATTAATATAGATATTGCAGATTGCAAAGGAAAAATTGAAGTTGCTATGTATTATATTACTATAAGTAATGTACTATATTGTATGCTTTCTTAACCAGTTGCTATGTATTATATTATACTATAAGTAATGTACTATATTGTATGCTTTTTTAACTAGATGCTATGTATTATATTATATTATAAGTAATGTACAAAACATTTTAGTACAAAATTAGTACATTAATACAATGTATTATAATGAAAAACAAAATTCCATAATAAATCTATATTATTTTTTGACAATGTCATTATATTTTATTATACCCAATAAGAAATTTTTTACAATATTTTACAATAATCCATATTAACAATAATTTGTTATTATAGATATATATCCATTATTATATATATCCACATATTAATATAGATATCCATTTATTAATAATATTTTGTATTATTTTTTATATAACAAAAAACAATATTTATTTTGTAATATTTTATAGTATGTAATATCTTTATATTTACTAAGAATATTTGTTAATTTGTTATTATAATTAATTTATTATATTGTAACTAATATTGCGCAAAATATCTATATTATGTTAACAATTATAACATATTATTTTTTAACAATATTCTGTATCTTATAATAATAATAATATTTTATAATAGTTCTATAATAATAATATATTCTATTAAACATACATTAGCGATTGAATATTATTGTGAATAATTGTATTTATTAGCGGAAATTTGTCTTGATTAAATTATAAAATATACTAAACGAATAATCTCAAAAATTAAATTAAATTAAATATATGTTAAATTAAATATATTTTTAAATATATTTGGAAACTATAATTATGATAGAAAGATTATAGTGTAAAATATAAAATGTCAATAATTTTTTCTGATATTTGTTAATTAATAAAATTATTTTTTACCTTATTTCTATTCAAATTTCGATTTGTATTAAAAAAAAAAACTTTTTTTAAATTTAGCTTAAAAATTTATCGTTAATAAAATAAAGCTATTATTAATATAAATTTGTTTATAATATTTTAATATATAAAACAGTATTAATTTATTATGATCAAAAATAAATTTAAAGATATCATAATAAAAATTTTTGAATATTTGTTACGAAATATGAAAAATAATATTAGTGTAACTATTAATATTTTTATTTTAATTTAATATAATAAATAAAATAATAAAGAATCTCTAATAAGATTATGATGTGACCAAAATAAATTTATTATATCGTTATTTCATATGTAAATTTCTTTTAGAAGACTAAATCAATCCAATGAAACTTGATATTGAAATTTAAATAACAAGTATTATATTATACATTGTTATATTAACTATAAATGATTGGTATATGAAAATGTTGCAACGCCATCTAGAATTTTTTTATGTTAAGAATATTTAAAAAATTTTTAAACATATGATATTATGTTATCTTTAAACAGACTTTTTCAATTTAAATATATATAAAATATATATAATCATTATAAAATTAATTTATAAAATTATCTATAAAAACATTCAAAAGACGCCATAATGTTTCTCTCGGTATCAAAGCTGCTGTGAGTGTCATGATCATGGAGAAAGAATTGCAGTATTATACATTTAAATTTTATTGTGTACAAATTTTTTTACAAATAAATTAAACAATAAGAATGCTGATAAGAGAGTGGTGTACGATTTTTATGCATTTTCTTATTGCTTGGAGGACGGATTAGATCATTTTAAAACTAAATATACACGAATAAGTAAACATCTGACAAAAAGGAATCTTATAGAAAGGACGAAAAAAAACGCCGTAACATTTCACGGCAGAAAAGAAACGGAAACAGAGGTTAGCTTATTGAACACAACTACCCTAGTCAGTTGTTAAGATGGCAGTTATTATAGTTATGGTGGTAGTCGAAATGATATCAATTTAGTTAAAACATTCAATGAAAAAACAAAGGAGGAAAGCAATTTTTATGAGTGTTAATGTTTGTGAGTTTCGGTGGCTATCTTATCGGTTTTTTAGTTAGTATCATTTAAAAATATGAATGTTAAAGTATTTAACAGTGAAGGAACAATTGATTGTATATACATATATATACATATACATACACGTTTATCTTCCTTTCAATAGGTTTATTTCTCTCTTTTTGTTGTTCTTTTCTGTTTCTCTCTTCAGTCCTTAGTTCTTTCCCTCCCCCTTGTTTATTAATTAGTCGTTCTATAGTATTACGAACAAATCTTTCAAAGAATACGATTGCGTGTCAAAGAAAATATAAGTCAATCGTGACTCGATCGTAAATTGTTATCTTGTTCTATCGAGATTTATTGATTTGTTAATTAAAAGTATGACAAATATACGGAATTTGTAAATTTATATCGTGCAAAATTTACAAAGGTAACTAAATTAAGAAAAATAGTGTAGATGATTGATAATTGTTAAATATAATGATTATTTACTGTAAGTATTTAACAAATTAATTATATTAAATATGATATATTTATATCTATGTAATATAATTATATCTATATCTATATATAACGTATAAATTATATTATAAGAATTCGTTTTTACTATTCATTTGAAAATTATCATCTCTAAACCATTGTCTAATTGAAATTTATTTATTTAAAATAATTTTCATTATACTTTAAATTTTTTTATCGATCGAAATTAGGTCATCAAGATAAAATAAGGGAAATCCATATACTTACATTATTCGCATTTTTGATGAATCAAGATATAATGAATTAAATAGATAGAAGAATGTGTTTGAAATATTTTTTATAGTTTATGATATTAATTATGCGATTACATGAATTGTTTATTTTTTTTCTTCATTTCTATGATATTCAGTATGAAATTATTCCATAATCGGTCAAACTAATTTTTTATAGTAAGTGTATTATCTGTAAATTAGAAGATTAATTTATATTTTAATTATAGCTATTAATTTATAATTTTTATACACATAATAACATTTTAATATTTTATATATCTGTAAATAATATGTATTAAGAAAAGAAAACAAAGATAATTACATATATATATATATATAT
>NW_006263396.1:846138-852897 GCF_000469605.1 Apis dorsata
ATGTTAGTTCATCAGTTATCATCAGTGCTACCTGATGATAGACCCATCACAGCCATAAGTGTTGTTGAAGATATAGATAAGTGTCCACCAAATTTTACAGTGGTATGTTATAAGATAATATTTATATTTTTTATCATATTTTATTTAATGTTTATAAAAATATTTTTGAATTATTTTATTATTAATTATTATTAATTTTATTTAATTAACTTTTAATATTGATTATTTTACATATAAATATTTACATTATTAATTCAACTTTTTAATTTAAATAATTATTTAAAAATTATTTTTAAATTTTACTTATTGAACAATTAATATCACAAAATAATCATAATCAAAATTATGGATTATTATTTTACTATTAGGTATCAAGAACATATGACCAAGATACTGATGCTGATTTATGGAGAGAAAGTGGGCTTTTTATTAAAAAAAAAGGCAGATATATATGTTTTTCAAAGACTGAAGGTTTACCTCGGTGCGTTGTTGAAGATATAGCAGTCATTAATGAACGAGATACTCCTCCAGAAGGATACAGCATAATTTCTTATACTGTAGATTCAAGTGAGCATACGTAAGAGTGATTAATATATCACTTATTAAAAAAATATTTTCATTTAATACATTGTAGTAATGAATTTTAGTGCAGAAAGCATGGAGAAAGAAACAGGTGTGCTATAAAATTAGAAATAAAGAATTATGCTCAAAAGCAGTTACTGATATTATCATATGTAGTAGACTTATACATAAAGTTTATAATACATCCAAAATGGCACCAAACGGATTTATTGCTGCTGGGTATATATATTTGCATATATAAATGTATTAAAATTTTATAAAAATTTAATTATTCTATCTTCATTTTTTTTCAGTATTGTCAATGGAGTTTGTGTTTGCTATAAAACTGTGGATATTGTAAATGAAAATTCAAATTCACAATCATATGTTAATTTAGAGTATGAATCATTTTATTTTATAAACTAAGATTAGAATATATTTATATCAATTCTTATATAATAATTTTTATATACTATATTTTATCTAGCTTACTTCAAAGTGTTTCTCCAAATTCATCAAATGGAACGTCCCATAGAATACCTCCTGAAAGACCACCAAAACCGACAAATGGAGTTTATCCACAAATTAGTGGAAGTGGAGGAAAGGATATAGAAGAATCTGATGATAGAGATTATGAAATTCTGAATCCTAATGCAAGAATTAGACCAACTAGACCTGCTCCACAACCTCCTACGTCAATAGTTACTGGATCTACATCAATTTATGGTACACTGCCAGGATCTTCTGATTTAGATGGAGTTCCATTTATTTTAAATTCACGTCTTAGTGTTCATTCTGATTCTTCTACTGTAAGTTATTTTTACAAAAGTTTGTATTTTCATGTTCATTATGTTTTTTTTACAATTAATCATTTACAGAATAAACTTCCTGTAATTAAAATTTGGACTCAAGAAAATTTGGATAAAGAGGTGAGACCGAAGTATATAATATATTAATGCATTTAATATTTTTATTTTTTATTTTCTTTTGTTTAGTTTTTTTATGACTTTCGTGCAGAGAGAGAAACTTGAAGAAACCACTGTGCCAAATTAATTGTGTGATTCTTCATGCAATTTTTCAGCTATGTCTATACATTTGTATTGATAATGTAGCACTAGCCAAGCGTAATAGAGTGCCTGAACGAATGATTCATACTAATCTGTGAAAATGGAATCCTTTTAAAACATTTACTGAAATGTTTGAATTTAAATATTGTCCATTTTCCGAAGTACTTTTTTCTTCCATATTCTATTTAGATTTTGATACCAGTGACAGTTAGCGTTGTATTTTTATAGAGTTGCGTTGTATTTTTATAGGTAGTAGAAATTATATATAATTGTATCATATGTTCTAGTTGTTTATAAATCGTCATAAAATACTTAATATTATAATGGTGTATTTCTATTTCTTAATCAAACATAAAAATCTTTCAATAAAGTTATTTTTAATTTTATTTCCAACAAAAAAACAAGTATAATTTTTATTTTTATCCTCGAGCTGATTTTTGTCATTGTGTATATTTAATCTTTTTACAGAATATATATACTTACTTTTATACTATTTAATCAACAAATAATTAACCAATAATTATATAGATATATAGATAGATTCTTAAATATCATATATAGATTCACATATATATAGATTTTTAAATATCACAAAATTTAAATAACGATCAGTTGAAATATTTAAAATTTTGTAAATTTATATACAGTGTTATATAATATAAATAATTACAGGTTAAAGTAAAAACATAATAATTTAAATTTATATAATCATATTTTATTATAATGAATTTGTTTATTTGTTTCATTTCATATAATATAACAATATTATTTAACATTTTCAATTTTTTATTCAGGATTTTCAGTAGAAAATAAAATAAAAACGTTTTCATAAAAACATTTCCATAGTAAATAAAGTATTAATTGCAATTTACAGCGAAAGAACGAAATAATAATATATGTATAATATTGTCAATTATCATTCAATTAATTATTTTGTCAATTGCATTAATATTTTAAATAAGTAGGACATATTTTATTAAAATATACAATACAAAAGTATTTTTCAAATTTAATTAAATAAATTAACTCTCGTATCTTTCAATTTCTTTAATAACAAAAAATCTGATAAAATATTAAAAAGAGGAAAGAAAATATTAATAATAATTTACACAAAATTATATATTTCATGTACATAGAAGAATTTTGTTTGAACCACGGTTTTTTTCAACTTTCGTTAATATAGATCATATTTGTCTAATTTATCTTTTTTCATCGGGTGTTTCTTGTCGGAATAGATTTCTTGGAAAAACTTGTGCCAATCGTCAGACAAATGGGCCTGTCCAATGTCTAACATGAGTAGTATTCGTTGTGGAAACACCATGTTTTTCCATAACCGCTGTTGCTTTGATTTTATTTTTATACTTTACATCTTTCGGCTTTAGCATGCTTTTATGGTTACTTAATAACCTTGAGGGAGTCAGTATGGATTTGTTGCTAAGACCTGTTGCTTCTAGAAAGTGATCGTAACCGCTATTCGAATTGCTCGCAGCGAGAGGAACATTATTATTGTCTTTGGTTGCAGCAGTTTTCTCATTCTGACTAATTGTTACCCCAAGATTGCCAAGCTTTTCCGATCCATCGCCTTCCGGTCTATCTGGATCATCCGATAGATCACATTCATCCAAATTGAATTCCTCAAAATTTTGTCTGATATCGAACTCTTGATCGAATTCTGAATGGACGTGTTTTTCCTTCGTTTTCGTGCGTTTTTTTGCTTGATCTTCCGATTCACCGCCAATTTTGAATTCTTCAAAATGACGAACAATGTTGGTGACTTTGGGTATTTTTCGCATTTGTTCTCCACTAATTTCGTGATTCTGACGTGTTTGAAAGGAAGATCGAACATTATTGAATCTGTTCTTCCAGAAGTTCCCTTCTTCGTTGTTTCCTGTACCTTTATTAATCGTATCATCGAAATTTAAGCTTCTCGCAGACGACACATTAATTCCTGTAGATTTTAAAGGAGAGGATATAAAACCAAATATCTTCTTGCTGTGTTCAGACGAACCGGATTCAAGAAGTTGCTGCTTTTTTCGTGTCTCATCGATCAGAAACGAAGGACTAGGAATTTTTTTTAAGATCAACGTGTTATTTTTAAACTGTGGTTTTGGAGGCAAGGCAGGCGGTGTTTTAGGAGGTGGTGATATAATTTCCGGAAGCGATTCGATATCCTCGTAATCTAAATTTTTTGCTATAGTCAGTCCCTTTGTAGACATCTGTAAACAAGTCTTCTCCTCGATTCGTTCCAATTTTAAAGGTGGATTCGAGGCATTTACGGATGTTTTAATCTTTTGCGATACTTGCGAAGATTGGAAAGCTGCGTGTCTCGTTTCTTCCATCTTGATCTTTGGCTCTATAATGACAATTGGAATAGCTTTTGCTTCCTCCGATTCTTCCTCAAGACTCGACTCGTGATTCGTGATTGTAGTCGTAACGTTTGAAGTTGAAACGCTTTGAGTAAGACTCATGCCAAACTCGTCTTCCGTAGCAGTAGGTTCGAAACTGTTGGTAGGAACATCGGTGAACTCGCTATCAGCCGATTCTTTTTCTATAATACCTTCTTCGGAATTTTTCCTTTCCATTTCAGATCCTACCGACTCGATGTCCGATAATTTAGCCGGTTGAAACCGTACAATTCTCCCTCGATGTTTAAATCTTCTGGACATTGAAAGAATGTTTTCTTCATCCTCCATATCTCGCAGGAGGATCTGATTAACGCATTCCAAAACAGAATTATGATTGCTATTCGGTCGATACATGCTATGTCTGAAAACATCATCGTTCATTTTGTCTTCGTCAGGATCGCTATACCAGTTCCCGCTGGTATCTTCTACGTTATGCTCTTCGATTTCCATTTTCAGGGATCTGTGCAAATATAATTATGAATATTAATTTTACAATAATTAATACAGTAAATAAGGAACATTTGTGCTTGTATTATTTTTTCAAAAAACAAATACTCACATACTATTATTATTATTGCTATTGCCATTATTATTACTATAATCCTCGTTCACCTTCGGCGTAATTATATTTTCCGCATGATTTCTCGAATTTGTCTCATTGAAAGAATTTACGTAAATAGGTTCCTGTTCCTTCTCCTGTTCATCTCCCGAGGCAAAATTACAATCCATCCCATCGTCCTTACTCTCTGTCCTCGCGATATTCGTCGATTCGATCACATCCATTTCCTTCAACGCTTTCTGCGTTCTCAACCTGCCTAACCCCATCTTTTTCTTCGATAATTTACAACCGTTCTCCATGATCATGGTCGTCTTCTCTTCCTCGTCGTCGTCGTCGTCGTCGTAGATCATCGTAGTCTCGTTCTCGCTGTCGGTAACCATTGTCGGCGTACACCTATTGGATTTATTCAACGTGGAACTGGGCGACACATCGGTGCTCTCACCTTCGCAAAAACCTTCGGTGCTGAGCAACGAGGGACTGCCCTCCGTGGTGGTCGTGATAATCGACACATCCGTATTCTCGCTGCTCGTCAGACTCGTTTTCGAGATGTCGCTCCCGGCAAAGCTGTGCGTTTTCTTCACCCCTCTGTCCAAGTCTTCGAGCGCAACAGGTACTTCTAACGGATTCAGTTTTGTGATTATCTCGCATTTCAAATTCTGAATGTCTTTACTAATACTGCAATCCTGCCTCGAGCTAACCTGAAATAAAGAAAAAAATGAGGAGGTTAAGGTTAAGGTTATGGTTAAGATTAAGGTTAAGGTTATGTTTACTCACGATCGAGGAAATTTGTAAAAAAAATCAATATAAAATATTGATTTATAAGGATGCATTTTGAATTTCATTATCATTAAAAAGTAACGTTAATTTAAATTAATATAATTAATTATTGAACGATCGAAGGAATTGAAAACTTACATCGACGTTGGACGTTTGAAGATCGTTGTTCTCGATATCGGCCGCCGTTTCGACCTTCATCGACGATTTACCAAGCGTCTGTTCGCGTTTACATTTGATATAATTCTTGGTGTAACGCCTGAGCCTCGCGATTTCGAGCTGCTGGTTCCTGATCACGTTGTCCTTCTCGCAGAGCAGCTGCCTGATTGATTTCTGCTCCTGCTTGAGCCGGGCCTCGAGCACCAGCAGAGCGCGAAGTATACGCGATAACTGTTGATCTCGAAGACTCCTCTCGGACTCGTGACTCGTGGTGCGATTGTCCAGCTCTTTCACCAGATCACGGCATTTCTTTGTGGCCGCCTTCAAGGCCTCTTGGGTACGAACCAGCTCTTGCTTGAGCGTCCGCACCTCGGTTTCCATCTGGAAAAACAATTTGATGATTAGACAAGCTTGTTTTCTTTTTTTCCTTTTTAATGAAGATTTTATATGCGAAAATCTAAATCTAAAAAAATATCGTATTATTAATATCATCAATTATAAAACTTGAACATCTGTTTACAAATAATCAAAATTATGTTCGTCGAATAAAATATTTAGATAAAAATATCGAATTATTATTATTATTATTATTATTATTATTATTACTGATTGATTATCAGTGGTTCAAGTATATATGCAATAAGAAAATTAACTAGATATCAGAGATAAGATTCAAGGTGATGATGAAATGATTTACGCATGATTGAAGAAACGAACGAATGGGAATAAATAAAGATGGACCTTTCGCTTTGTGTTAACACACAAAAATCTTAAAGGCTGACTCCGGAGCAGAAACTTTGGAATTCATCCAGGTGTAGACGCTACGAGGACCGGAAGGACCTGACCTGCAGGAATTGGCAAGCCAGACAAAAAAAAAAAGAAAGAAAGAAAGGAAGCCAGGCGAAATAAAAAGGGGAATTCTTCATTGTTCGAATTCTTTGTCGAAAAAGTCTATTTTATTTTTCAATGAGACAAATAAATTTGTCAACTAAAAATCATACATCATACATAGTTGATGTAGTTAAATTTTTTTTTTCTTATTAAATTAGTACTAATTTGAGAGATTTCATTGGAACGATAAAATATAAAAAATAATAATAATAAAAAATTAATAATAAAATATAATATATATAATAATAAAATAATAAAAAAAAATAAATAATAAAAAATAAAATAAAAATAAAAAATAATAATAATAAAAAATTAATAATAAAATATAATATATATAATAATA
>NW_006263396.1:853016-859376 GCF_000469605.1 Apis dorsata
AGTAATAAATAATAATAATAATAAAAAATAATAATAAAAATAATAAATAATAATAATAATAAAAAAAATAAATAATAATAATAAAAATAATAAATAATAATAATAATAAAAAAAATAATAATAATAAAAAATAAAATAAAAATAAAAAAGGATTTAAAGGAGCAGAAAAACATTTGTTCGTTGACTGATTCAATATTATCGAATGCCCATGGTGCAATGTAAAATCGTATCACAAGGTTCGAGTGTGCAATTAAATCACGAAATGCTAATCGCGACGAGAACGAGAACGAGAACGCGTCTTTTCAATTAAAGTACATTTCAAGATAACGGAATCGCGGCAAGGAAATTTATGGTGGGAGTTTCCACTTCCGGACATTTCGTGAACGTTTCATTTCAAGGACACTTGGCGAACGATTGACATTGATAAACAATATTCGATTTTATTGATAAAACAACACGCTATTGTCATTGGTACATCGTGTTTTATTCGAAAAGACAGGAGGATTTATTAAAATTTAATGTATTGTTATATATATTTTAGCCAAATATTTAAAAAAAAAAAGAATTTATATAAAAAATATTCGTATCGAATTCTAATACGATTTTATTCGAAGAGCAAAAAGCAAGAAAGTTTATTAAAATTTAATTTAGTAATCAAAATATTTGTACTTGAAAAAAAAAAGGAGTTTATAAAAAAATACATGTATCGAATTCTAATACGATTTTATTCGAAGAGCAAAAAGCAAGAGGGTTTATTAAAATTTAATTTAATAATCAAATAATAATCAATAATAAATAATCAAAATATTTGTATTTGGAAAAAGAAAGAGTTTATAAAAGATATTTGTATCGAATTCTAATACGATTTTATTCGAAGAGCAAAAAGCAAGAGAGTTTATTAAAATTTAATTTAGTAATCAAAATATTTGTACTTGAAAAAAAGGATTTTATAAAAAAATATATGTATCGAATTCTAATACAATTTTATTCGAAAAGTGAAAGGCGAAAGGATTTATTAAAATTTAATTTAATAATCAAAATATTTGTACTTGAAAAAAAGAAAGAGTTTATAAAAAATATTTGTATCGAATTCTAACACGATTTTTCACACGGTTCGAAATATTTTATAAACATTGCAAAACGGTAAGTGATCAAATATGGATCGAACGCGTTTCAGTTCTTTATTTAACTATAAAGTTTCGACGGGATATACCGATACAACAAAGGTGAAATTATCTTCACTTCATGAAATATCCCAATACACGTATAAATTAACGTATAAAAACTTTGACAGTTAGTTTGCATCAACAGCGTTTATCTCGCTTCACAAATTCCTGAAATCGATTTATTAAACCTTTAAACTTTGTTAATATCTGGAAAACTATCGTTAAAAAATAATGGATAACCCATAAAATCAAAAATTGATTTTGCAATATAAAAAAAAAAAAAATAATACGAATATTTTCGTGTAAATATTTTTTTTAAAAAATATTGCTCTAACTATGAATCATTCATTTTTACACGCATGTTCTCAAATATTATCTTTCTTTCCTTTCACGTTGTAAAATTTATGACGTTCCAACAACGTTAGCAACAATTCAGCTCCCTATCATTCCACGTTCAAAGAGAAGCGTTTTAAGAAGAAAAGAACGCCTATCGCGTGCTAGTTAAAGAAGCGTTTATTCGAAAGTAAATGGCAGTTCAACGCGGGATAGGAGCCCGCCTATAGAAGTCTCATCTCTCTAAAACAACAGTGAAACGTAATAACAGAACGAAGGAAAATGGTTTTGTTTCGCGTTCAACTAGAACTGTTGCGGCTTTGATGGCTCTCGAAAAGGTTGTCAGTAGTGTAATAAAGCTGGCAGCCAGCGCGGTGAATTTATGGAGGCAGAAGATCGCAGGAAGCAGCAAATTTTCGCGGCTCTGTACAAGGTGTAATTATACGGTGGCCGATGTGCCGCGAGAAATGCATTCACGCTTCGCCGTTTTCTTCGTTTCATCACGGAGTGAAAAGTAATCTCCACTGTTTGGAATTCCTCAAGTGATTCGACGTACCATCTTTTCGACCGATCTTGAGATGATTTCCATCCGCTAAATCGATAAATCTATTTGCCTATTAATCGATCGAAATATTTTTTTTCTTCGAATTTTGTGACGTATCTTGTAATTTCTGGTGTCAGAAAAAAAATTTGTATCGAAGAAACTACTAATTCGAGGTTAGAATCGAAGTATATAAATTGCAATAATTTGAATTTTCGTGAGAAATAAATGTATAATATCTGTAGATTGACGTAATGTATCAGATCGTAAAATCGAAACATTTTTATTTTTTGTTTTAAAATTTTTATCGTTAAAGCAGTAGCTCTTTATGTTATATACGAGTGTAAAAATTTTATCAGTTTATGTCTGCACTAGAAAGATAAAATTCTAGTAAAACATAACAGGTTATATAGATAACAACGGTTGTATTTATAACAACGATAATAAAATATTTTCAAAAATGTTATATTTTTTTGCTAATTTAAAAGTTAAATGATGAATGTTTATTTTAAAAAAATGCTTATCATAACTCGGTAAAAAGATGATGTATTTAAAGACATAAAATTATCTTGCTTGTCCTTGAGAATTATGCAAGTTATGTTTGAACATCTTTTCTCTACAATCAGCAGTTTACGAGTAACTTAAGATTGGTTAGTTATCGTATATCTACATTTGGTTGATTTTATATTTTAATTTCAATTATTCTATAATATAATACAAATTAAAATAAAATAAAATATTCAATAAAAATTCTAATTTCTAAAAAAAAATATTTTATAAATGTATTAGTCGCGTTAAAAATTGATTTCATCTAACAATAAGAAAATTAAATTTAATTTATTTTCTAAATCGACTTATTAAAAAAAATACTCAAAATTATTTAACAAATAGATCTATAATAAAACGTTTTTAGATACTGAATAGTTTCAAAAATATTTTTTGTGTTTCAATTTGAATATAAAGTATACATATATTAGTATTCTTTGCAAAAATTATAATCATTACGTATATCATAATGAAAGATACGAGGATATTACTTCAATTATAAAAGAATTAATTGGTTGAGATATCACATTGTTTCAAACTTATTTATGCGGTTACGTAACTAGTATAATATAACTAGCAAGTATGGCATCGTATAGCCTCTCTAAATGTTCAAGATTACGACATAGCAATTTAAGATGGTATGCAAATTCCGGTTCCGGTACACGTGACACCGAACATGTCGAAATCGACAATTTTCCCAATCCCAATGAATTATTCGTATTCCGCGAATACCGATAATCATGAGGATGATATTTAATGTAATATATATTTAGAAAGCGCAATTTGATGAAATGTCTGTGTCCTGAATGCCAATGATTAATAAACGAGCAAACGTTGCGGCTTCGTGTAACTAATCGTAACACATCGATTATGAAAGAAAAAAAAGAGAATATTGATTTATTCATGCAATTCAATTGAATTCAATTACATGAATTGAAATTTAACGGTTAATGTACAATAAATTGCTAAAAGATAAATGAATTCTTAAGAAGCTTATAATATTCGAGTCAATCATACTCGTTTGGTTAGGTTAGGTTAGGTTATTAGGACAAAAATTGTTCAGGACGTCAGTGTTAGAAAATATATATGGAACATATTTTAAATCTTCCTCTTCTTAAATTCAATATCACAATCTTCTTTATCGTCAAAACTTATAGATATGCACGTATCTTTTAAAATTTGACACCCACGATCGCGTTCAATTTGAGTTTTAAAGTAGTTCACGGAGGTGATGGAAAAGTATGCTGCGACTTTCTCCGTTCTTGACCAAGTTGTCCGGTTTTTCGGTCCATGGTGGTGTACGATATGAGGTCAACAAATGAACTGGTTGCCACATAATGAGATATACCTTATGTTGGTACAGTTATTTTCTTTAATATATCCTGCATTCATTGAATTCTTTTCAAAAATAAATGCAGAGGTCAGCAAAGTTGATCTCAATTATCGTTATTTCAGCTTCCTTTTTGTAAATATTTTTTCCTTAATTCTATTCCATGAATTTCGAATATCAGTATAAAAGAATACAGATTCGAATTTTTTCTCAAGTGACGTCAACGTTGCATTCTCTTTTTCAATAATAACTCAGAAATATACTTTCTCCGGTGTTACGATGTAACGGGCGAATAGAGATCCATAATTATTGCACACAAGAAGTATACGTAATCACATTTTTCTTGATTTTGTATGTTCTTTTATCAAAATTCGTAAATATTATAATATTATGATTTGTTTAAAAATCATTAATAATAATGACAAAAAGTCTCATTTATTTTTAACAAAATATCTGAGCTTTAATTTAAAGATAATTTTTCAACAGCACAAAAGAATAAAAATTTCTCGTTTCGTAAGTCAAGGATGCATACATAGAAGTTCTTACGATCACAAGCGTAGAATTGTGTCATTGTTTAAACAACCTTCATTGATTGCATCAGGCTATCTTATTACAAATCATGTAATAATTACTCATACTATTTAAAGATAACGAATATCGATGCTTTGATAAATTTCATTACATTACATATATACAAGTTAGATTAATATAAATGTGATATAATCATCGATTTTTCATATTAGCACCTTTCAATCGTTATTGCAATGTTATTCAATATGCAATCGCTATGTTTGGAGTAAACAATGGATGATTTTACAAAGGCAACCAGACCTTCGATGAAAACGTCTTTGAAGAATGACTGATTCATCGTCCGGTAGACGTAGTAGGTCGTGTTGAAATAAGTCCGCGACATACTTTACGTATGCCTTTTTCTATACCGTTGCTCATTTAAAAAATTGCTATATACCCGTTATAATTTGATTGTGAGCGTAAGAAATTACCAATCAAATGCATCCTTATTACATCATTGTAAGAGCGCGTAATTCAATTTTCTTTTTTTTTTATAGACGTATATTAGGCGCCTATTTATTTTATATTTTCATCACATAAGACATAAAAATCAAATATTTAGTTAAAATTAAAGATTTTCAATATTTAAAAAACTATCGTATACAATAATTTTTAATTAAAAAACTATTCGTATATTATTTTCATTAAATCCTACACATCTTTACCTTAAATTCTCCTGTTTTGCAATGAAGTACACTTATCCGATTTTACTAAGAATATGTAGGCACGTGATCGGCATGATATATGTCCGAGCTTTTTCACACAATCACACACGAATCAACTAAATTTCACCTGATTTCGACATAACATTCTGTCACTGATCCTCGAGGCATCTGTCGTGCGTCGCCTCCTCGAGGATGCCGGTTACGAGTGCTGCCGAGAACAGCCGTAGCCTGCCGAAGGTCACCGAATCTTTCCGAACGGCAGCGCAAATAAACGAACGNTTAAATAAAAGTAAAACACAAAAGAGAAATTTAACAAAAAATTTAAATCAATTCATGAAAATTCAAAAAATAAAAAAAAAAATAATATAAAACTTACTAAATTTAAGATAATTGAAACACAAGAGTTAAAATTAAATTAACCTTAAAAAAAATAAATGAATTTGAGATTAAAACAAAAGAAAAAAGAGAACAACACAAAAATCAATAAAAGAAAAAACTAAAACACAAAAGAATATTTGACATTAAAATTGATTAAATCTGAACAAAGTACTATAAATATTATAATGAAAATAGTTTATTGAAAATAATTTAAATAGTAGAGAGATTAGAAAATTTTGAAAAATCAAGATAAATTTATCATAAGAGTTAATAAATTTAAAAAATTATTATCTCTGGAATGTGAAAGGCCTTCAGAGATGGCGCTAATCTTCAATTCTACTAGTTTATCCTTGAAGTGATGTCCGACACTTAGTAAATTGATTTTCATGATATTTTTATTCTTTTCTTATTATTCTTGATGTATTATTATATAAAATTTAGTTAAGTATATTTTTAGCATTTTTTCAAAATTACAACGTATTTTATTTTTTAATGTAAAGAAATATAGTTAGTACATCTTCAACTTTATAAAACACTTGTTAATATTATATACATTTATTATATTTTATTTTTATATTTCATATTATATTATTTTATATTATATTAATTATTTTATATTATATTAATTTATAATATCATTTCATGTATAATTTTAAATATCTAAATACATTAAATTCAAAAATTTGAAAAAATATAATTTTATTTTTAGAAATAATCTAGAAAATTAATTAACTTTTCTTATTGGGATTAATTTACGATATATTATAAGTTTTTAAACATCAATTTTGAACTACATTATAAGTAAAAATCTGTAAAATGAAAAATAGATTA
>NW_006263396.1:859397-859870 GCF_000469605.1 Apis dorsata
AATATAATATTTTTAAAAATATGATTTTTAAAAATTTAAAAATATTTTGTAATCTTATTCTGAGCCGAATCCGTAAGGAATTTTACTTAATGCTCCAAGTGCATAAAAAAAATGAATTGAATATTAAATATATTCTGTATCTATGATATATTGCTAATTGGTAATATTTTATCAAAAAATATTTTATTGAATTAATTAAACATAATTTAATATTAATTTTTATATAATATAATAAAAAAATAAATTACAATGAATTTAAATATTATAATATAACAAATATTTAAATACAAATTAGTCTATGTTTAAAAAATAAAATATATTAATATAATTATTAAATCTGGTTTTCTTCAGGTATCACTTCTAACGGTTATGGTTGTGCCAGACCTGGACGACCTGGAGTCTATACAAAAGTGCATCATTATCTTTCTTGGATTGAATATGTAATTTCCAGAGAAGATATTCGATCCTCAATA
>NW_006263396.1:859903-877043 GCF_000469605.1 Apis dorsata
TCTTGCAAAGGTCATCGATGTCCTTTAGGCGAGTGTTTGCCAAAATCTCGAATATGTAATGGATTTCTAGAATGTTCGGATGGTAGTGATGAACGTAATTGTTCTATTAATTTATAGAAATGAAGACTGATTGTATTTGTATTTATTCGTTCCATCTTATGAATTAAATGAATTAATTAAAATAAAAGAACTTCAATGTATAAAAAAATTTATAAATTTATATTTATAATATAATATAATTATAATATTATATTAAAAATTTATATAAATTTATAAATTTTGAAAACAATTATAGTATAAGAAGATAAAAGAAAAATGAATTTTTTAAAATTGAAAAAAAAAATGAAAACATATACTAAAAATATGTTTCATCATTAAAATATAAAATTTTCCATCTTTGGAAATATTGCTGTGAAATATAAATATTCATTGATTTTATATAAATGTGCAATAAATAGCTAGAAATCAAAAGTTAAAGATAAATGTTAGAGAGTGTATTGAAATCAAATATAAAATGTTTCAAAAAATTTTAGTTATTAATGATAACTAATAATACTAACTTATACTCTTTTATACAATTATCTTTGCGTTTGATAGTTAACAATAATATGTTTAAATTATAGGAATAGATCTACTAATTATATATGTAGATTTACTGATTATATATTAAGAAAACCTTCCTAATTAAATTTGTACGAAAATAATATGAATAATTGCGAAGAATAGTATTTTTGAATCACCCGATTGTTAATTCATAAATACTTACTATTATAGAAACCTGGCATTTTGATTCTTTTGCTTTATTAGTTACAAAAATGAATCTTAAGGCCACGTATATCATGTTCATTAATTTCAGTTTCTTCGTAAACTCGAAGTTTTTTAACATAATATGTATATATATTATATCGTATCTAATTATGTAAAAAGATTCTTTTAATGCTAATAAATAAGAGTTTTTAAAAAAAATAAATTCTCGTTCATAATTTTTTTTTCTAAAAAATATAAATAACATTTTAATTAATATAATAATAACGTTTTAATTAATATAATATCTTTATAAGTGAAAAGTTCAGTATGAAGAATTATAATACAAGATTTAAATAGTATAATTTGTTTTATTAGGACAATTAGAAATAGCACTGAAAATCATATTAAGAAATAAATATTAATCTCGATATAATACTCTATCGATATTAAAACAAAAAAAAGATTGTTAGGGATTACTGCATTATGGGCAGCACGATCCTTACTGGTAAATAATTTTAGTCAAATAATTATTGTTCAATAATCATACAAATATGTTTAGTACTATATAAATGATAAAAACAATCATAAACTCTTTCGAGTTTTTCTTTCATCTCTTTAGTGGAAAGGATCGAACTGCTAAATTCATTGTTATTTTATTATGATCATGTCATTTTAGATCGTGCCTTTAAGTAGTTTAATATTAGATTATACTTACGATTAGCACAATATACTAAATGGTAAAAATCACAATGTAATTTACTTCAAACAGCACGCTTTTAAAATTCAATATCGAGTTTATAATTCATTTATTATTTCGAAGTGTTCTTTTTTTACGGTTGAATTATCAAGACTTTTGCACAACCGTTTTTTTTTTTTTTTTTTGATGATTTTTAACTACGTATACATTTTGAATTTGAAAGTTTTTAGACGCGCCTAAAAGATTCATATTATTCATAAAATAAATTTAGCATCCCATTTTATTTACACATCATGAACATTTATAAACACGGAAGACTCACAAAATAAAAGTTCAAACATTAAAATCGAAATCATATTATTATAGTATATTGACACAAAATAATTTATTTCTAATTAATATTTTCTAAAAAAAACTAATAATACTATAAACAAATAATATGTAAAATAAATGTGATGCAAAAGTCTGAAGTTAATATTATTAACTCTCTCGCTGCAGGCCGAGTTTAGTACAGAACACATATGACAATAATAAAATGCATAAAATATGTAGAAAATGTCAATATAGTAATATTTGCTGAAATTTATCTAAATCCATGATTTATAACACAGATATATTTATTAAAATAAGATAATTAAATATATCTAAAAATGCCTACAAGAGCATTTTTGAGCACTTATAGCATTAATAGCAGCGAAAGGGTTAAATTATCGATATGACATTACTAACATTGTATAAATGACTCGTGAATGCTTCCTGATATTTTGATTTCTCAGAAATTTATATATGCATCACTCTCTATTCTCCTGTCAAGAATATCGAGTGACAATTCCATGGCGAGTACAACTGAAAAATCTCGGGAAGCAAATTTGGTATGGACAAAAGTTTGATCACGATAAAAAATGGTGTAAATATATAAAAGGTCAAATTTGAAAGTAGAAAAACTTTTGTCCATACCATTTTAATCCAATTCAGGCTTCTCATCTCAGCACCAATGTGCGTAATAATATATTCGTGAAGAATATCGATTCCATTTTTTTTCCATTATCACTTATTAGACGAATCTAATCAATATTACTAGGGATTTAATTATGACTATATTACAAAATATCGAGTTGCAGACAATCGAATATCTGCGTGTTTATAAGGTATAATATAATTTAATAAGATTCGTTTAAATTGAGCATCATTTTAAAGTGATTCCAATTTCATTCGCAATGGAATCGATAATCTTCATACAATACGCGAATATGTTCGAAACAAAATAGGACAGCGATATTAAAACATTCAATCGATTTATCTAATACAATTCTATACTTTTATGTACTCGCATTTTTTCCTAATTCTCCATTTCTCTTTTCTTTTAATTAAATTAGTTAAAGAAGCAATAAATAATAATTTGACAAATTTTCTGAAGATGATATTTCTAATGAGCTGTACTCGTAGACAGACGTTTAGTTAGGCTATGAATAATTGAATTATTGAATAATTGAATTACTTTAGCCCAATGAATCAACTGCGATCGTACTCAGACCTTTGGGACTAATAGTTGTTTTGAATTGCTCTGGTATAGGATATTCAATCTGTAAAAATATATACCAAAAAAAGATTAAAATAAAAATGTAAAAATAAATCTATGTACTTAAATATTTAATAAACTTACATAATCTCCATTTCCTTTAGGTACCATAACATTCATTTCGCTAGATTTGCTACTAATAAATTCCACATCTAATGATTCCGAATTCAAATACATTTGACAACCATCTGTCTTGTCAATAGAAATTGTGGGAACTTTTCCTAAAACCTATAATTAGATAAAAAGGAAATAAATTAATTTTGTACACACTTTATATACATTATCGATATTTATATATCGAGAAATAACAATTGCTAATCGCAGTTTTTTTCAATTTTCCACATTTCACATAGTGTAGGTAAAAATAATTATAAATAGGAATTGATCACATTTTGAAACCTATAATTTGATTTTTATAATACACCTAACACATTTTACACCTCTTTTCAAAATGCATTGGCAATTCGGTAAGATTCTCTTTAATCTTTTCCTATATAATTAATAACTATAATTAAAATTTAATATTTCGAGTCAAACAAATCTATCTCGTTCACTTAATCGACACAAATAGGCGGAAATCTTGAACCTGTGCAAATGATCTGTGAAATTGATTGGAAAGAATGTCCAAAAGCAATCGCAAATTATATTTGGAGTGAGATTGTAACTGATGTCCTCGACTACTTGAGAAACGAAAGCATAGTCTGGCGGGTACAGAGAATTATTATTTTTGACTTGCAATGAATTAGAAGTCTATGAATACATGAACATAGCGGTCAGGTAAGTTCTTATAACTGATAAGACTTTTTATATCTGAACGCTATGTTCACTATTTGTCATATGAAAAAAGGATCAAAATAATTATCTTTATAATATAATATTTTTACTAACCATATTAATATTTGAAGGTAGTAGCCGTATGTTCTCTATTTATTATATTACTGCGCGCAATATATCTCAAAGTAAAACGTAGTAATAACGCCGCTATCGATAAAGATATTCTCAATAAAGTGGGATACAAAGTAGAAGATCTCGAATTGAAAGTTAACATATTGACATATAAACTTCAATACGGTAGTTGGCCTCTACCTCATCAAGTTCAGAAATCAAATTTCAAGAAAAATTTGCGAAATCTTAGACTAACTCTATCCAGTCCTAATGACCGCAATAATTGGATAAAACATGTTTTATTAAGGTAAAATTGTAATTATAATGATGATCTTTAATAGTATAGAAAAGATTAAAATATAAAAAATAAAAAACCATAGGATTTTATTAAAAATTTTAAATTGAAAAGTATATTTTTCTAGCCCCAGACATAAAGAATCATACCTTTCATATTCAAAGTATTATCCTTCAGAACATCATTTGACGGAATTGTTTGATGCAAAGAAAAAGAGTGTGTATCCTTATCTCCGGCAAGAAAACTTACCAGTGGAATATAGTAGTAAATCGTCTAAAAGTAGTAGTGATAAATCTCTCAAGTACAATCACATATCCAAAATATTCTTCCAAATATATTAAGATTATTAATATATTAAGATGATTTTACTTTCAGATTAAATTCTACGTTTAAAAATATAATGAAACGAAAGCATTATGATACATTCAAGAATGAAAATTATGAAATGCAATACAGAAATGCGATATCGCTACCATTATTTTCAAGAAGAAAATATAGTAAAACAGGAAGAAAAGCAAGAAAAGATATGAAGGACATTGAAACCGGAAAAGTGACAACGGCTTGTAAGAAATTCACAAAAACCATAGACGATTGCAAAAGATATTTGAAGGAATTACATGATAGCAATAAAAATCTTGGATTGATCTGTAGTTCGTCTGAAATTAGCTATGAATCCTCGATTAAAAATGTTTGGTCAGATACGCAGGTAAATAAATAAACTAAAATATTAAAAAATACTATTGCATTAAAAAGACAATATTAAATTTGAATATTATATTATAAAGAAAAAATTGTTAATATGTAACGTATCAAATCCTATTACAGCAGCAAAAATGTGTTGAAGCAAAAAATCCAATTAATTTAAATGAAAATCTCAACAATAAAGAAAATGATGATGAAAAAGAGGAAAGTAAAAAAATGAAGAACTTTGAAAAAATTGATAACAAACAACAAAATAACGATCAATGTTTAGAACTATCAAATGCGATCTATCCGGTATTACAATTAATTGACAAACGTTTATTACCCCCAAAAATGAATATATCATTTTATACTGACATGTTTCCTCAGCAATTAACGTCGAAGATGTTAATTCCATGTGAACGAAGAAAATACACAAAGACGTCTGAAGAAGCGTTGTATCAAGTAAAAAAGAAATTAGAAAGTTTACATAATGTTTTGCGTATGTACGAGTTACAAAAAGACGAGACAAAAATATCAGAGAAACAACAAGAAGACAATAAGAAAATGAACAATACCTGCCAAAATGTTATGGATACACTTGTCTCGGTTACAACAGAAGGTAACAATCGAAATAGAATTAAAAAAACCAAAATAAATTTTAATAATAATACTAGAAACAACAGCAAGGAAATTCAACAAACAACTTCTAATAGTTCTGAACCATATGAAAGTGATGAAACAATAAAAAGTTCAATAGTATCGATACAAAATTATTCCAGTACGCTTAACGCATATTGTGTAAATAATATAAATGATCCTTATTGTTTGCTTACGGAAAAATTTGATCAAAAAAGATCTCCCAGAAATTATGATGAATTAGAGATAATTCCGAATAATCAAATTGTATATTCCTCTAGTGTTAAATATGAACGAATTCCTGAAAGAATTTATTATACTCTTTCATCTGATTCTTCTGATGGAAAAGAAGATAAAAAAAAAACTGCAATATCAGAAACTTTAACATCATTTCCAAATGTATACATCAAAAATAATCAAACAAAGTCATTCAGTTTCTCTAATCAATATCCAATTCCAATGGAAACTGATGAAGATGTAATAATGACAACAGCCTCGAGTCGAACGGAAGTATCAAAAGATAGCGAATTTGAAGATAAGTCGACAGCATTGTTACTTCAAGAAGCATTGCAATTCAAGAAAGCTCTATTAACGCGCGTTGAACTAGAAAAATTATGTTATACAAATGATAAAAAAGAAGAAATAAACAATGGATCAGAATCAGATCATGGTAAATATTCATATATTAACAATAGTTTACAATCTAAATTTTTGGATATTATATCAGAGGAACAATCAGTTAGTAGTTCTACTGAAAAAACCAGTAGAACTTATATGTTTTTCAATTTGAAACAAGACAAGCAATTCAACAATGATATATTAGATTTTACTCAACGAAATGATTTCAATACGCATAAAAAATATTTGGACTCAAAACACACTCTTAGTTCACCTTCTGAATATTTTAGCTTTTGTAATATAACTCAGAAAGAAAATACAATTAATAGTAGTCAGCTATCTTTACCAAATCATACTCATTTTCAAGAAAACGAATCTATAGAAGTAATTCCAAGTACTTTGCAAATAGAATATTTAAATGATACTTTGAATGAATCTAATGACAAACTTATAACATTTTCAAGTTGTTTAAATACAACAGAAACAAATGAACAACAAATATGTTATGATTGTATGAATAAAACACAGAATTTCAGAGAACATTTCACACATATAAATAATATAAATGAATTTATAACTCAAAATATTAATAGCGTAGAATTATTTTCAGAAGATTTAGATACTCCTTCAATAAAAAAAATTGAAAATTCCAATAAAAATATAACTTCTAATTTTCTTAATTCCGAATCTCTGAAACAATATAGCAGTGTTAAAAGTATTAAAAATATAGATGATACATCAAAACTAAATATATTGAATGATAAAGAACATATTGAAGATAATGAAATTTTATCATGCAATTCAAATTTAACTTTAAAAAGAAATCCTGGCGCATGTTCGCTATTCGAACAAACAGTGACACATGTACATGCAAATAAAATATTAGAAATAGATGATTTGTTTGAAAGTAGTGATCCAATAAATGATGATGAATTATCATTCAATGAAAGTAAAGAAACTTCATTTGAAATGAATTTAATACAAGATTCATTAACGTCCTGTATACATTTTTCTAATGATTCTAATTATCCAGAACCATCATCTGTGACAATATTAGTTAACAAATCAATAGATGAAGATAAATTGGATTTAGATTGGTTAAATGTCAACAATGATTTCAGTGATGATGAGAAAAATATAAAAACATATTCAACAAATACAATTACTCTTCAAAAGTATGATACAACAAATACAGATAATTATAAAGAAACAAAAACTCATTATATCAAAAATGATAAACTTGAAGATGAAAAAATTAATTCAACTATACAAAACTCATTTGAAAATCTAGATAAAAAAGAAATAGTTAGAGATCCGGATTTTTATAAATCTTATTCCAATCTAATTTCTCCACATAGTAGTATGTATTTTACAGATGAAGCTTCAAGTTCTAACATAAAATTAAATACTCATAATTCAAAACTTTGTAAAGGTTATTTACATTCTAATATATATACACAAAATAATAAAGAAAATGAATTATGTTGTGAGAATAAACATTTGAAACATACAAAAAATATCGAAACATTTTCAATTTCGACGTTGAATGAAAAGAAAAAAACAAATTTCCCAATTTCGACAAACAATGACAAATCTTTTATCAAAATTTCGAATGATAAATCAGAAAATAAACAAAATTTATCAGAATCTAACAAAATACATAAAGAAAATGATCTACTTTCTAAAACTTGTACAGAAAATAAGGATACATTGTTAATTAAAGAAAAAAAAATTTCAGAAAAAGAAAATGATATTTTGAATAATAAAAATTCAATTTCATATAAGGATATTAAAAATTATAATTTAATATCTACAGAAAATGTTTTATCAAATGAGATATTATCTAGTTCGATAAATAATAATGAAAAATTAGAGCAATATATTACATCATCAAATCTATCTTCACAACAAATTTCTCCAAGGGAAACAAAAGAAAATAAAACAATGAAAAAAATAAATACGACAGTGAAATCACGAAGTCATGAAAATTATATTTCCAATATCGAAAAATTAAAGAAAACAAATTTACAGAATTTAAAATGCTTAAAATCCGATTTATTGAACACGGGTCGAATTAAAACAGAAAATAATAAAAATATAACATATACAAAATTAAGAGATTTATCAGCAGAACCTAAACGTAATACAGAAAATAGTATTAAATTAGATAAAAAAAGATCACGATCACAAATAAGTTTTCGAACGAACGAATTATTAAAAGAAGTTACATTACAATCACATGAATTCCCAAGCAATAAAAATTCTATAAATTATACTAAATCATTAGAAACGAAATTTAAATTAAAAGGTCCTTTAAAATCTTTGACACCAACGCCAAAAACATCTTCAAGATCTTGCATACCGATTTTGAAAAGCCGTTTGGAAGCAGCTCGAAAGATTGAAAATGAATCACGACCTAAAAGTCCAACGAGAGGCCCGTTAACAATGACTATGTCCTGGAGAGATAATATATGTAACAAAAATCAAAATGTAACAGATGAAGTTCAAGTAGAAGGTAAAATAAGAAGTAATGATCCGCCTATAGAAGGAGTAAATTATGCAGAAAAGATAAATAATAGTGGTAATCATAATCAAGATTCAATAAAAATATCGCAAAATAACGTAAATGAAAATACTGATAATAATATTATCTCGCAAGAACAAATGATAATATATGTTAACATATTCACAAAATATGACGATAATACTACAAAAATAGTGAATCCAAATAAATTTCTGGATTATATGAAGAATAGAAAATTAAATATGCAACAATTGCAAGAAAATCAAGTTAATAAGAAACATTCTGAACTTCATGAGACCTCCACAAAAAACGAGAAAGATACAATACATAAAATTGTTACAGTCGTTTCTTCTGTTATAGATGGTAATGAATTAAATGAAACTATGTCAACTAAATCAACATTGAAACCACAAAAAACTTCGTTGTCAAATATTTTACTAAATGGTCAATTAAAAAATTTATGTTTCTTATCCGTTGAACAAAGAGAAATCGATGTAACTGCCAAACCTTCTGTTGTTGATACAAGCACATCGATATCGGATTTAGATAATATTTCAAAGATATCAAAAAGCACATTAAATAAATTTCAAATATGCGGAACACCTAAAGAATTAAATAATGAGGAATATATAGCGTTACTAGAAATTCTTCATCAGGAATCCAATTTTGTACATTTACGAGAATTGCAAAATATTTGTAAAAAACTTGTATCGGAATATCCAAAAATCTAAGCAAAATTTAATCACAAATATAAAATATTCATCTGTATTTATAAAATTCATAATTAATAATGGCACTTATATATATATATATTTTTTTTTTGTAATATTACACTTTTATTTCATGATATAGAACATAAACTAAATGTAATTATATTGTATATGTATATACTTATTTGGAAATAAATATATTTTTTACACAATATTTTGTGTAACAAAAGATAGATCCTATTGCATTTTTTTATAAAAATAAATAACATACCTGCATTTGCACACTTTGACAATTTACGAATTCAATACTCGATACAACGGAGTCGAAAACAACAGATGATTTACGACATGAATCCATAACAATGGAATTAACTTTGCCTTTAATAACTAAAGTACTATCTTGACATCGAAACATGTAGATTACATTGTTCATTTCCACATTATCAATAAGTAAATCTTTATTAGCTTTATGATATTCCTATAACAAATGCAATATGTTTTATAAATAAAATATGTTTTATAATAAAAATATTTCTAATAAAATAAAATAATAAATATTATTTACCACAAGCCATTTCTTTCCATCTCTAGTAAATACAGGAGGTTTATCAATTGGTGCATTTGCAGATGGTACTGTTTTTGTTGGTACAGTATTACCAACAATTGGTGCTTTAAATGGTGCTGGTCCAGTTCTCAATGAAGGATTTTTATGTGTTTGCATATCTGACGTAACTTTCTTTAAATCTATAATATTGATTAATTTTAAAGATTTTATTACTTGAGTAAAATTACTATTAAATATATAAATAAAAATAGTATTTAATAACTGTGCTATATTTACTTTTTGTAATAGCTTCTCCTTGATTAATTTCGGCGAAAAGAGCACTTCTATCATCACTAATATTTACTGGTATTATGTCTGTCATAGGCATACATGGTGGTGGAGGTGGTGGTATGCCTACTGGTGCAGAGCCAGTTTTTGCCCATACTAATCCTGTAGTGTGATGCTGACGTACATATTGCTGCAGATCACTTAATGTTTGTATCCAAGCTTTACACCATTCAGCATGTACTTTATCTCTGTAAATATAAAAAACTATATGAACTCTATATCAGTAATTAATTTCTAACATAAAGAAAATTATAAATTATAGAAAACAATAAGGAAAATATTTTTTTATTTATTATTGAATTAATTAAAAATCTAAAATAAAAACTTACTTTTCTTTCCATTCCTTTAAAACACGATTTGTATAGAATTGTCCAGCATCATTCATTTCTTTCACATAAGGAGCTGGAGTAGGTGATACTGCAACCCAACCCAAAGCTGGAATACTTTCACTAATTGCAGATAAATGATTGAAAAATTGAGATCCTCTATTTTTTTCGCGAAATTCTTGAATTTGTTGAATTTGTGTAGATGTAGGTGCAAGAAGAGAAATTTGTTCTGATTGATTTGCTGGAGATGGGCGACTTGCTGCAGTTTGAATGAATTCCAATTGAATTCTATAAAAAAATATTATAATATTTAATAATTTATGTGGCCATATATACAATCTGAAAATATTGAAATTCACTAATAGTAAAATATTTACTTAAATGCTTTTTCTACAAGTTTGCTATGAGTAGCTACATCACCACCAATTTTCTCACTTAGTTGAAGATATTCTTTTACAGGACCAGCTAAAAAATCTTCATATCCTGCGACTGACATGATGATAAAATTATCTGCTATTTTTTTATCTATTGAATGAGAAGATGAGACAGACAATATTGAATCACTATTTTTTATGGATTGAGACCTTTTTGGTGATGGTGTATTTGTTTGAACAGCAGAATCTTGAGTTTCAATTGTAGATTGGGCTTTTACTTTTTCTAGTCTTCTTGTAACATTTTCTAATCTATTTACCAATTCTTCTAAATGTTCTTCCTTCTCATTAACTTCACAACCTTCAATTATAATACATTTTTTACTTAAAATTGAAATGTTTTAGAATTGTTAATATATGAAAATTATATTATTTTTTATTTTTAATAAAATAATTATTAATACATGCAATACATGCAAATAATAAAAAAATATAATTTATATATTTATCCATAAAAATATATCCATAAAATTTAGTAAAAAAAATAAATATTTTTTATAATAAATGCAATATTTGAAAACAAAAATAATGAATTCACAACTAAACTATTAACAATTATAAAACGATTATAAAATATAAAATTCTCATTAATCAAAGATATTCCAAAAATTCGCATTTATAGCGGATATATTAAATATAGAATGAATGTATAAATAGTTACATCAACATCCATAGCCACTAGATCATTAAATTGCAAGCAATAAATAATATTAGATTATAAATTTATATAATATTCACAAATTGATTAAATAAATTTATGTATACTTGAAAATGTACATAAAATTAATTTATTTCAAATATATAAAATTATCTCATATCTATAAATAAACATGTCATAATAAATGAATTTTATATAAATTAATTATATTAAACTATTATAATTATATTAGAAATTCTAATTTAAAACAAATTCACATTACTACAATTAATTTTCATATCAATTTTAATTAAAAATTTATGAGATATATTAGAATCAAAATTAAAAATAACTCCCTTTAATTAGTTTGAAATTTATAATAAAATATGAAATAATAAAAATAGATTAATTCATTACCGCTGCTTCAATTTATGATTAATAGCACTTTAATTTCTTAATTCTTTTTTTTAATTAAAAATTATTTTTATATAGAAAAAATTTTTACATACGAAATAATATATAATCTTTTCAGAAACGCTCGAAGAACTAAACTACAGTTCTAATGATATTCAACACGAGTTGCCGCAAACTATTCTTAGGAAATCTGCGAAAATTGAATCATGCGTAGGTAGATATCATTCTGTATAGAATCTCACAGAATCATAAATAATTAATAATTAAAAATTCTTCGCATATTTATATTATATGTATAATTACTCATATATAAAATTAAAAATATAATTGAAAATAATATTATTGTAATACTTAATTGATATTTTATATTTACAATTAAAACAAAATAAATGGTTTTAAAAAAAAACAAAAATCATAAATATAGAATATTTTTAGTAACTTTTTTTTAATAAAAACAATTTATGAAATAATAAATTGAAAATTAAAAAGTAAAAAATGAAAAAATAAGTAATTAATAATACTAAAAATAGTAATTAATAATATATCATCCAATAACATGTATGGATATATGAAATCAGTATAAAATTTAAATAAAATTTTTTTTTGTTATTTTTCACAATTTAGAAATGAATAATAAAATAATGAAAAAAAATTCGCAATACATATTCATGTGTTTATATATAAATATGCTATTTATACTTAAATTTTAATATAAAATCTAAAATCAAATATTCACAAAAATAAAAGACAAAAAATAATAATATTATTAAAAAAATAAAATATAAATGTAAATATGTATATAGATTGTTTTAGAACATAAATAATTTTGGCAAACTGTTAAGAAGATTAAAGCTTAAAAAATTTCGTTTTAAATAGTAAATAAATATAATGCATTTTTCCTTCAATATTTATAGTTATATTCGACTTTAAAATTTTAATGAATAATTTTTAATGAAATTAGATAGCATTATTAATTCCATTGTAATAGTGATTTAAAATATAAAAATATAAATTCAAACGATGAATTATTACAAAATATTGTAATTTTAGTATAAATTTAAATAAATATTATTAAATAATTTTTTAATATTTTTAAAACTTTTTAACTTTTAAATATTAATAATTATTTCTAACAACATACATATATGTTATATTATATTCATATTATACACTTCATTAGTCTCAATTTCAAATAATCTCACAAAATATTTTTCATTTTAAAACATAATCGATAAATAAGAATAAATTTCTTTAATATTTGTATTCAATACTTTTAAGTTAATAAACAAATAAATTTGAACAGAAGATTTAAAAATCATACAAAGTAAGAAATGGATTTAGAATGAGCCCTAACCAGCGTGCACCATCGGTCCTAGGGGGTCGAATCTCACTCTATGCTCCGTCGCGTTTTGCGCGGCATGCAATAAATCGGAGAAGAATCTATGACGTCTTAAAGCTAGTTCATCACGAGCAACTGGCGTCGCCGGTGGTTCTTGCATTCCACTGCATTCTTCTGAATCGCCATCTTCTTCTTCCGAAAGCCACCGAGGAATTGATGAAACTGCGCATTGTATATCCGAATATAGATATTTCGTCTATTTAGGTATGTGTTATTCAATGAATGCAATTTCCCCATTCATAATTTAAAATCAATTCTATGAAAATAATAATTCTGAATGAAAATAATAAAATAATAATAAAGTCATGGAAATTAACATTTTCTTAAAAGAGATAAAAGAAGATGAATGAATCGATTCATCTTTTCAATATATATAAGTTTCAACTATTTAATTTTAATTTTATAAAAAATTTTACAAAAATTTTATAAAATCTGATATTTTTGTTATTTCAAAATAGTTTGATCAAGATTATATTTATAAAAAAAAATAATTATATATATATAAATAAATTATATTATAATATTATATATAACAAATAATAATATTATTATTATTATAATAATATAAATAAATATAAATATATATAAATACATATGTATAATGATTAAACTAAAAGATTGAAGAATTAACGAAATATTATATAAATAAAAAAATAAATTATCAAATAAATTATAATTTTAAAATAATTAAAATAAAATCTCATTAAAAATAATACTTCTTATTAAAAATAAAATGATTTGACTTATAATATTAATAAAATAAATCAAGTAAAGAAATTTTAACAAAAAAAGTGACAGGAAAACGAAATATGAAGTGAGCAAATTGCATATTTAAATATGTATATATCAATCATCATATACATGTATTATAACTCCGCAATGAAAATATACCTGGCGGCGTTTTTTTATTTGTATCATTCGGACAAGCTTCAAAAACGGAATCATCACCTTCCTCTTCTGGTCCATCATCAATCGTTCTCTCGATATACGCGGAAGAGTTATAAAGATTGGTTTTAATAGTACCAGAGATTCCAGAATTTAATATTGCCTTCATCACTCCATTCTCGTTATTTCCATTATCATTTTCACTTATATTATCATTTTCCTTTATTTTTTCATTTCTATTTGCATCTTTAATTCTGTTTATTTCTCTATTTTTGTTTTCTATATTTATTAGATCACTCGCATTTTCTATATCATCATTGTCAATATCATTCGATTTCTCTATTGATTCTACTCGTAATCGAGAATTATCATTATTCTCATCTCGCTTACCGATAGGTAATGGACTTTTGACAGTTAAATCATCGATTATTTCCATACTATTATTTTCCATCGACGAAGAAACTTTTTCAAATCTCTGTATATTACCGTTCAGCTTTTTTTCTCCTTCGATCGATCCATTTTCTTCAACTTTTAAGGAATCAGAATTAACTAATTGCGAATCAACCGCTTTTTGATTTTGCTTTGATGTCGATTTCATTTCGCTATTCGACTTCTCCTTTTTTGAGCTCTTGTTGCACACACAGCATTTAAACATCGTCAATATTGATTATAGATTTTCGTTGTATCAATAATAAACGTTTTCGGTGCTTACCGAACTTTGATACTTTCAAACTAATAGTGATACACAATAGTGATAATATGTCACGTGATATCGTTTTTTCAGCCGGTTTATATCGATAGTATCGATCCGTTCGAATCAATCGATTTGAAAAATGCGATAAAATTTATCAAGATAATGTTTTTGTATTAATAAAAAAAAAGTATTAACTTGCACAACATGAATAATCTCATAATGTGAAACATGTGTATTGATAATTAATTTAAAATTTTATGTTTTTATTTTAAATTAAATATCATATTTTTTAATGGTAACAATTATAATAGAAAACAGTATAAACATTTTTTAATATGTAACGAGTATTGAAAATATCATAGATAATAACACTGAATATAATTTAAGCTCAATAGTAATACCTAAATATTTTAGTTTTACTGGTCTTTTTCAAGCAACGGAACTAAATAACAAATACATATGTTTCAACCGGATTTCCCACGGGAATCACGCACTATAAATTGTTCAGTGTGCAGTTATAGGGATTATATTTACTTATAATTAATTAATGTATATATCCATTAATATTATAAATTAATAATTAAATACATAATGTAAGCAAAATAATAATATCATTAATTAATACCTCTTATTTCTTTTCTCTATACAAATTATTAATAAATAACTTGATTAACATTAATACAATCATCAACAATTATTGAAAAAAATTTATATTTATTATTTTGTTAATATAATAAAGATAAATAAAATATTTAAGTAATTTTTATCTACTTATTCTATTTTAATTATATTATTATTTTAACGATTCAAATTCTATCATTTATAAGCAACAGTTTTTAGAAAAACTTTCTTAACATTATCATATATAATTATTTGCAACGAAATCACAATATTTTTAAGAAATTGTATATAAAATCTATCATATATTTTCCCCGCGAATTTCCCTTAATGGCGTGATAATCGATTCCAACAACGCCCAAGTTTATGTTACATTTTCCAGATCAGTATAACAGATGTGAAAATAGAGGTTATACATGTATTTTAACTATATATAAAAAAAAATCAGTTCTTAAATATTTCGAAATATTAAATGTTTATAACTTTTGAATAAAAAATAATAAATTTTGCATAAAAAAAAATATATAAATTTTTTTCTAATAACCATAAACTTTTCCAAGCAAATTACATTCATATTTTTTATAATAATGTGATAATATATATGTGATAATAAAAACAAAGAAATAAGTAGCATTAGTCAATGAATAAACATACATATAAATAACATCATAATAAGCACATGTGGCTTTAATAATATATAAATAACACGAGGAACTGAATTATATATAAACAAATGCGCAATTATCACAGAAAATTTACATACTTTTATCTGCAATGTAATGAATCAATTGTATAAATTAAATTATACAAAACATAATTAACAATGTTATTATACAACGAACAAAATTATTATATAACGAATCAATCTTTACTCAGAAATTTACACAATCATTTTATACTTTTTTGTCTCATTGGTTTGATATTTCTTCTAAAGTAGCTTTTTTAATAACAAAAATTTTTTTTGACTCTTAGAACATTATCCAATGTTTAAATGATAAATATTCCACTTCACGTTTATTTCATATTATTGACACTTAAAAAGATAATAAATTCAAATAATAATGCACATTGTGAATGAAAATCTTGAATTAATTTACGAGATCTAAAGGGCGGAGTGATTCCTCTCAAAAACAGTCTACTTTGGAAGCAACCGGCGCAATGCTCTACCGTTTTAGGTTTCGACCGGCATTCAGTGCTGCCACAGAGTGGTCGAGACCCGAAATTTTTGCAAATATCTTAAGTACAGATCACGTGCACGACTTTTGAAATCTAACTTCATTCAATAGAACTGTCAAACTTTAATTAAAATTATTTTTATTATATTTTATTATATACTTCATAATAATATATATAAAATTATATTGTTATGTTGTAATAATTACAAAATTATTATTACAACTATAAGATTATTATTTAAGTTAAAAAATATCATTACTAACAAAAAATAGTCAATAAATGAAATGAATAGT
>NW_006263396.1:877503-882304 GCF_000469605.1 Apis dorsata
AATTAATGTAAAAATAAGTAATAGAGTGTTAATCATTATTTTATAAGAAATAAATATATACTTGAATTTGGATTTACTAATCATATTTAAATATAATTATAATAATAAATTTATAATTAATATTTTTTATATATTTTTTGCATATTTCATTTAATAATTAATTATATTGTAACTAATATTAAATATTATAACTATAATATAACTATATCATAATTAATTATTAAATAAAACATGTGTAATGTGTTTATAATTTGTTAGTCTTTTATATATCAAATATTATAAATAATAATATAATATAATAATTTGTTACATTATATAAAAATTAATTAATACTCACGATTTTTCCATTTATTTAAGATCTTTTTATAAGTATCTGATACCATTCGCGAATTATCTTTTATTGTTTTATTAACTTTAGACATTGCAAAAAAATTTGTTAATTGCTATATAAATGATTATTAAAAATATAATATAAATGTTTGAATTAATGTAAAAATATTTGAATTAATGTAAAAATTGATACGTTCGATATGTATATAACGAATGATAACGGATTTATTTCGTCAGCTTTCATATTGGAATTTTAATCTTACACAAGAATCATAGAAGCATATCATGTAACCAACCTAATAATACAAAATCTTAGTAATCAATATTTTGATAACTGATAAATGAATGAAATTATTTTATGATAACTTACAATTTTAAATAAAAAATCAAAAATATTTATATAAATTTATATATATTTTTATCTGTTATATTAAATTTTATTATTTCAAATATATCAGATAAAAATTTTTCTTTATAATGATTAATAAATTTTAATTTATTTTCATCAAAAACTTTCATCGTCATTTGTATTTCATTATATATTTATTATTTATTATTGTTATAAATCTCAATTTTTAGTAAATATAAAAGAAAATAATATAAAGCTTAATAACGAATATAAAATCTATATCGTACAATTTATTTAATAAAATTCATATAATTTTTTAATATTATAAAATGTTAAAATACATTACCAGGTGTCAAGTGTCAGCACAGTATGACTCACAATCGAAACATAGCAGGAGGTAAGTATACACAAGTATAATCACATATATAACCAAACTAAATGCACTTTTATATTTTATATCAAAAAAATTAAACAATTATTTGATCATTTATTATACAATATAATTACAATTTCCGCATATATTTATATATATAATATTAAAATACAGATAAACTGCGGAAACTCCATAAATAATAAAATGTTTTTAGTATTGTTAATATGTATCTAGCGGCAGTGAGATGTATTAGTATGTACGGCTCAAAAAATATGCATTTACTTACCAATACGAAGCCTTACTGAAATTTAGCAATATTTACACTATTACTCTATGACAATCGACTTGATAACAACACAATTACGATACACAAATATGAGAATTCAATCTGACAACATTACTACATATACTGGGGCGTTTGCCGGATACCGGAAGTACTACTCTTGCTATTGTGTAAGTTTAGAATTTATCACACATGCGCCTAAATTCGAACATTATCTTTAAAAAGAAGTTTCTTTAATCTTATAGAATTTTATAAATATAGGTATCATATTAATAAAAATAAAAAAATTTTATGTGATAAATCAATACATCATTACTGAAGTAATATTAAATTTATCTTTATATATTTTAACAAATTTTATATATTAATATGCATTTAAAATTATAATAGAATTATCGCTCAGTTTTTATATAAATTGTAAAATTAATGTTTTAAATAATAATAATATTTTAAGATAATATTTTAAATATTCTGCATTTATTTATGTATATAATATTATATATTAGTGCTGCCATCTGGTTTTTACTTGATTCTTCGAAAAAAGTACTCGCAGTTATTAATCACTTATAATTTTATCTAATAATTATGTAATTTTATTTAAATTTTTTTAATATTCATCATTATATAAAATTAAGATTTAAAATTTTATAATTCATTTTCAAAATATAACTATTAATACTATTAATTCGACTAATTATTTTAATTATTTTAAAGAGTGGTAAGATTTTAAAATATATATTGTTACATATATATTGTACTTATATTTCAATGAAAAATAATACATAAAGTGATTAAGTTAAATTATAAGTAATTAAAACAGGATAAAATATCATATAACCAGAAACATGAGCACAAAATTTATATTTATTGAATCAATGAATATTCTTAGTATAATTCCTCAATATCATATATTGATAAAAACATTTTTGATTATTTTACTTATTTGGTTTATTAGTAAAAGATATTATAATAGTCATAAAAAAATAAATGAAGATGAAGTTGAAAAGAAACTTGCAGAATGGAAACCTGAACCTCTTATAAATAATCCACAAACAAATCATTTATCATTAAATCCAAGATGTATAACATCTAGAGCGGGTAAAAGAATAGTAGTAAATGGAAAAGATTGTTTAAATTTAGGTACACATAATTACCTAGGTCTAACTGAAAATCATGAAATAGAAAAAAATGCAATAGCAGCAATAAGAAAATATGGAGTAGGTTCTTGTGGTCCACGTGGATTTTATGGTACTGTTGATGTTCATCTTGAATTAGAAGAACGTTTAGCAAATTATACAGATACAGAAGATGCAGTTGTATATTCATATGGTTTTAGTACAATTGCATCTGCAATTGCAGCATATTGTAAGCGCAAAGATCTTGTATATGTTGATGAAAAAGTAAATTTTGCTATACAAAAAGGATTGGATGCAACTAAAGCTAATATTATTTATTTTAAACATAATGATGTAAATGATCTTTGTAATTTATTGATTAAACAAGCAAAACTTGATAAACAAAATCCTAAGAAAGCAGCTAAAACTAAACGTTTTTTAATAGTTGAGGGTATTTATATGAATACTGGAAATATCTGTCCATTACCAGAATTAGTTATATTATGTAGAAAATATAAACTAAGAATATTTATTGATGAATCAATATCATTTGGAACCTTGGGTGAACATGGAAAAGGCATTACTGAATACTTTGATGTTCCTAGACATGAAATTGATATGATTATGGGTAATAATGCTATATATTGCAATTATCATTAATAAAATATTATAAATATTGTTATTATATTTTATATATTTTATAGGTTCTTTGGATTGGGCAATGGGGTCTATTGGAGGTTTTTGTATAGGTACATCATTTATTATTGAACATCAACGTTTATCTGGACTTGGGTATTGCTTTTCTGCATCTTTACCACCATTATTAACATCTGCAGCTATTACTTCTTTAAATATTATGGAAAATAATCCACAAATATTTAAATCATTAAAAGATAATTGTATAGCCATAAATGATGGGCTTCAAAACATTCATTGCTTAGAATGTTTAAGTTTTCCAGAATCTCCAGTAAAACATATATATTTAAAAAATAGATTAGATCGTGCTACAGAAGAAAAATTGCTTTCTAAGATTTCTGATAAATGTATTGAAAATAATTTAGCAGTTATAACTCCTGCCTATTTAGAAGCAGAAAAAAATTTACCTAGGCCTAGTTTAAGACTTTGTATTTCTACACTTCTTAACAAAAATGACATTGATTTTGCATTAAATGTACTAAAAAAATGCGCTGAAGAAATTCTATCAATATAAATTAAAATAAAATAAAAAATGTTAAGAAATCATTATTATTTCATATATATTATTTTATATACAAATTATTTTTATCTATTTATGTATACTTATTCATATACATTGTATAATACAGAAAAATCTTTTATTGATCATATAAATGTATTTTCCTCTTTTCTATAAACTTGACTTTTATTTTTTATTTAATACTATCCTATTTTAATATTATTATGATAATTATTTCGTATTGAAATGATTCATTTAAAATTGAATTTAAATTAAATGTAAATTATATTATGTGCAATTTTATAAAAATAAATATAAAAAGTAATATGATTTTTTTATTATTCATTTCAAACTACATTTATTTATATGTATTTATACATATATTATTATATTATTAAATTTTATATTATATTTATATTTTTTATTACAGGTTATTATATTATGTCATATTACAGGTTATTATATTATGTTACATTTTTAAATATGTATCTAATTTTATAATCTTTACTAGCTGTTTTTATAAATTTTAATATGTTGAATATGAATTTGTATATTATTTTATTATTTCCCAAAATTTACAATTCTTGAAAGAATCATTTGTAAAAAAAATTATAATTTTTTAATTTTGGAAGTATTTTTGTCTCTTTACAGTAATAGTCATTTATTTACTCTTTATATGAAATGATTCTGTGGATTCACCCAAATAAAATTAATAATATAAGTAATTTATTAAATCATAAAGATCTAAATATGTGTAAATAATGATAAAAATTAAAGGAATATGCAAAATACACTCATTTTTACTGATATTCTTTAATTTATTTTAATAATTAAAAATTCAAAAGAAATCTAACCATAACATGTGATAAAACAAATTCTTTTGTTAAAGCATTAAGAGAAGCTACAGAATCACTTTTATTTTTAATATAAAAATGAAATAATTTAACAAAACGTACGGTAATGATAGTGGTATTATATATTCGATGATGACTATAGTTTTGATTACCGAAGCAAATCAGTTTAAAACAATTAAAATTTGTTATATAATGTTATATTTTATATTAAATTATATTTAAAAATACTTTAAAAAAATTTATATTTTTATAACATTAAAATTTTACTTAATTATTAATGTAATCCATTTAAATATTAAATA
>NW_006263396.1:882715-885047 GCF_000469605.1 Apis dorsata
ACATATTTTTAAATTTTCGCGGTAAGGTATAATTTTCTTAAAACATATCCGGTAAATCTTTGTCATGGAGAAAGAAGAACTTCCTCTTTCTTCTAGATTGTACCCGTGTAA
Source organism: Apis dorsata (assembly GCF_000469605.1). Taxonomy (NCBI): domain Eukaryota; kingdom Metazoa; phylum Arthropoda; class Insecta; order Hymenoptera; family Apidae; genus Apis; species Apis dorsata. The sequence goes on from NW_006263396.1 coordinate 882,827, forward strand.
TCTCTGCCAAGGTAAAAGAATTTTTCTTTATATTTATATAATAAAATATAAGTTATTTATTTCTTATATAAAAATAATTTCGTAATAATATTATTTGCATTATTTTATATTAATAAAATATAAATAATATATTTTTGTATATTTAAGAGAAAATAAATATGGTTATAAGCACATGGTTAATCAAATTTTTTAACTTGCAACTATTTCTATGTTTATAATTTATAAATTTGAATATAGTATTAATAAATATTAATTTGAAGTTGAATAAATATTAATTTATATATTTTTAAATATCATATATAATAATGAAATAATCATACATTATCATATAAATCAATTGAATATTATATGAAATTAACAATTATACGATGTTATGTACGTAATTTTTCTAAATAATATTTCTAAAAAATATTTGTATTTTACATAATTTCATAATATTAATAAAATATTATATATTAATATATATAATATTATATTAATTAAATATTATAATAAAACTTATTTAAAATTGAATAATATTGAAATAAAATGTCTGATAAATTGAAAATTAGACAAAATCAGAATCTGTGTGCAGATTAAAAAATTGTAAACTCTTATCTAACTTTAATTATGAAAAATCTTATAATAATAATAATGAATTATATTTTAATAAATTATTTTTATTTTTAGTCCTTAAATTAATAAAATATCCCTATACACATTAAGATGGGTAGGGAGGACAAGGCAACATGGAAATCCAATTATTTTACAAAACTTGTCGTAAGTATTTTTAATATTACTTTAATATAATAATATTAATAATATTTAATATAGATAAATATTTTAATTGAAATATTTATAATTTATATTTATACTTATATTACATATATTTTTTGTATAGCAACTATTGGATGATTATCCTAAATGTTTCATTGTGGGTGCAGACAATGTTGGTTCTAAACAAATGCAACAAATCCGTATGTCTCTTCGTGGAAATGCAGTTGTATTAATGGGAAAAAATACTATGATGAGGAAAGCTATCCGTGGTCATATTGAGCGTAATGCAGCACTTGAGAAACTTCTTCCACATATTCGTGGAAATGTTGGTTTTGTTTTTACCCGTGGAGATTTAATTGAAGTGAGAGACAAACTTTTAGAAAATAAAGTCAGAGCACCAGCTAGAGCAGGTGCCATTGCACCATTGAGCGTAATTATTCCTGCTCAAAATACTGGTCTTGGTCCTGAAAAAACCTCATTCTTTCAAGCTTTGAGTATTCCAACTAAAATTTCTAAGGGTACTATTGAAATTATTGTAAGCATATGAACGAATTTTTATTAATTTAATTTTTATATTTATTTTTATATTTAATTATAGTCGAATCTCAGAAAAAAAAAATCAAAATCTTCAAATTATAATGGATATTAAAAAGTTTTTTTTAATAAGAAAAATCTAATAAACAAAAACAGATAAAAAGAAAGATATTGCATAAGTTTTAATATTTGTCTATTTGCAAGAGTAAAAGAGAAGGAAAGAAATATATATATATAAAATATATTTTATTTTCATATAATTGAAACAATTATAATAATCATATTATAGTTGGAAAAAAAAATAGTAATTTAATAAATAAATTAAATAGTTAGTTAATAATAGATTGTAATGTATAATTATTAGAGATGTATGAGAATCTAAAAATGTTAGGGATTCGATGTTCGAAATGAATTGAATTCCAAAAGTATTTTATAATTCGATTAATTCGATTATTATTGAAAATATCAAAATATTAAGGAAATACTTACTCATAGAATTAAAAGAATAGTTTCGAAATCGGAAATTTTTACAATTTCAAATTGATGTTTTCACGAATTTGATTGTGAAATGAATTTTCAATCCAATCCGGCCCAATTTTCAGGTTCTCGCATGTCTAATAATTATTTATAGTTATAGAATATATATTATATAATATATATTTATAATTATAGAATAGAATTATAGAATAATAATAATAAAATCACTGATAATAAAAGTTTGAGATCGAATTTCTCTAAATTCGAATTATAAGTAAAATGCTTTTCAATATATAACAAATAATTTGACTTATACAAAGTTTATATTTCGATAAAAATTTTTTTTAGTAAAATAAAAAGAAACAAAATTATAATCTTATTGAGACTCGACTTTATATTTTATATAAATATGAATTAATATATTTTCATATAAAAAAAATTTATTTTATTATAT
>NW_006263396.1:885159-893072 GCF_000469605.1 Apis dorsata
TTAGAATGATGTACATATTTTAAAACCAGGTGATAAAGTAGGTGCATCTGAAGCTACTCTTTTAAACATGCTGAATATTTCTCCATTTTCATATGGTTTACTTGTTGAACAAGTTTATGATTCTGGTACTATTTTTGCACCTGAAATTTTGGATATTAAACCAGAAGATTTATGTGAAAAATTTATGGCTGGAGTAGCAAATTTAGCTGCAGTTTGCTTAGCTATTGGTTATCCAACAATAGCTAGTGCACCTCACAGTATTGCAAATGGATTCAAGAATTTATTGGCAATAGCTGCTGTTACTGATATTGAATTTCCAGAAGCAACTACAATTAAAGAATATATTAAAGTATGTAATATTTTTTTATTCATATTTAATGTATGATATAAAAATAGTTTCTTTAAACATTAATGTGATGAATGTTTTATCTGATAATCTTATATAACTAGTGTCAGAGCTAGAAATAGTGGAACCCACTGGCACTGTAAGATTTTTGTTGAAAAATGCGTAAAACGCAGTCTGATAAAAAGAAAAGATATATAATTTTAATTATACAAGATTATTTAAAATTTAATATTAATATGATATTTTTTTAGGATCCAAGTAAATTTGCAACCACTGTTTCTGTTGCTGCACCAGTTGTGTCTTCTACAGAAACACCTGCTGCAGAAAAGAAAGAAGAAAAGAAAGAAGAATCTGAATCAGAAGATGAAGATATGGGATTCGGTTTGTTTGACTAAAATATAAATATACATACATACATGTATGTATTATGATATGGCTAAATTCACAAATTTTTTAAAATATAAAAATATTGTAATAAAATATGATTTATAATACATATTGGTCCATTTTGTCATTCCTTTTATTTGATTTTTTATAATTTTTATATATATATTTTTATATAATTTTATGTATTTATTTTTATTTATCAATAAAAATAAATATTATATCATTGAATTAATACTTGATATTAATTCTTAATCTAAAAAAATTAAAAACTGTTAAAATATATATTGAAATTTTTTATTTTATTATGCTAAAAAGTATAATATATATTTCAGGAATATATATTTATATTACAATATATACATATATATTTATAGGAATAATTAAATAAATTTAAAAGAATTTATAAAGTAATATGTAAGTAATAATTATATTGTATAATTATATTATATAGTAATTATAGTAATATAATTCTGAAATAAATTTTACTTATTTGACGAATTTCAAATATAGTATCATATATAATAGTATATAGTATCATATAATATGATACTTTAAAAAAAAAAATTTTTTTACAATTCATTTTATTTAGTGCATAATACTGAACACTTATTTTAATTATTATAAATTAAATATTTAATGTATTTATTTACAATTTATAAATTTATTATCCTATTTTTTATTATTTATAATATATATAAATAACCCTAAATCATAAATAAATAAATCATAAATTTACACAAATTCTTAGATTATCTGGCTATTAAATTTGTATTCTATATTTTAAGGGTTAATTTCTTTAATTACATATATGAATCATCTGAACTGACCAGCAAAATGTTTGCAATGATATTAATCAATTAAAGATAAGATAATCTAAGATTATACAAAAAAATTATACAATTATTTTTATCAAATCAGAAATAATTTTAAATTGATATCTCCAGTATTTCTAGTTATAATGTTCTGGTAGGAGAGTATGATTACCTTGTAGTTAAGTATATATCATTGAAGTGACGGGACATTCGTAAAATGCTGTAGTTAGTCTTCAAAGCATCAATACTATTATACTTATACTATCTTATTATAGAATTTTCATGGTTTTCTGAGTGTGAAGTAAAGTTATATCTCGGTATATCTCGGTACAAATCGGTTTGAATCGATCTTCCGCGAAATTTTGTTTTGAGTGTCAAATTTTGAAAAAAAATTAATATTAATTAACCTGTATAGATATGGGATTATTATCCGAGGGAAGTCCTTTAACCTGGGAAGAAACGAAAAATCTTGCTGATCATGTTCGAAAACATGGAATTATTCAGTTTATTAATTTATACAAAAGACTTAGAGATCGACAAGGCGATATACTCAAATGGGGCGATGAGGTAATATTTATTTTTTAACTTTTATATTTTATTTGACATTTGTAAACATAAATCGTAATATATTTCATATATTAATGAATATATATTACTTTTTTCTATATTATTTTCATATAGAATAATTTAAATATAAAATATTTATTATGCAATATTAATTTTTAATACATGTTAATTTAAAGAAAAAAATTTTATTGATAAATTTTTATTCTTAATTTAACATAATAATATTAATTATTACTAAATTCAAAAATTCTAAATTCAACTATAATTTTTAAAAATTAAATTTAAATTTTATGTAATTTATTGTTTATATTATTTTTATTTGCTTGGATTTTTATATTATATATTATAATTGAAATATTAATATTGAAAAGAAACAATAAATAAATGGTGCAATCAATTTTAGTTATTAAACTATTACAAGATGTAACCTTGACTTTTTTTCCAATTAGTTCATTTCTAGATCTGAGTCAATATTTTTTGCTGTAACTATGTAATTTATTGATATCATTTAGATAATATAAAACTAATATATTTTCTTATTTATTACTGTAATTTTAATATTTAGAAAATTTTAACATTTATAATAAAGAAAATCTCTTAAATAGGTTGAATATATGCTTATCAAATTTGATGATGAAGCAAAAATTGCAAAGCTTAGTTTAAGAGCTGCAGAAATATTAAAAACTTTAAACGAAAAAGAATATAATGATCCAGTGTAAGTATTTCATATTTTTTTTAAATAAGAGTTTAAATTTATATTATTTATAAATATTGTATATATAAATATATATTGATTCTTTATAACATTTATTTAATTTATTTAATATAATGACATATTGATATATATAATTATATAATAATTATATAATTTTAATAATTATAAAATAATAAAAAATAATATATATTTATTTCATAGCAATATTAAATCATTATGGAGACCTGAATATGGTGCTTATATGCTAGAAGGAACACCAGGGAAACCCTATGGTGGTTTATTAGTTCATTTTAATATTGTTGAAGCTAATATGAAATATAGAAGACAAGAAGCTTCAAAATTACTGGGACCTAATGAGGTTTTAATGTCTTTAACTAATTTTCCTAGGTATATTTGATATTTTTAATTATATTTAATTAAATACTATCATAATTTATTAATTCTATCATAATTTATTATATTTGATAAAAAGAATTATTATTTTATATATTCTCTTACAGAACAGGAGCACATGATTTCACAGATCCTCCTACACATCCAACTCCAAATTCAGGATCATCAAAAAGTTTATTTTTTCCGGATGAAGCTATATATCCTGGTCATCCTCGATTTAAAACTTTGACAAGAAATATAAGGAAACGACGCGGAGAAAAAGTAGCTATAAACATTCCTAGTATGTATTTATTATATAATATATATATAAAATATATATATTTTTTTATAAATAAAATAATTTAACAAATAGTATTTTTTTGCAGTTTATAAAGATAAAAATGTTCCAAATCCATTTAAGGAGGATCTTAGTTCTTTAATTGAAGATGAATCAAATTGTGCAGCTAAAGAAGATCATATTTATATGGATGCTATGGGTTTTGGAATGGGATGTTGTTGTTTACAACTCACTTTCCAAGCTTGTAATATAGAAGAAGCAAGAACTTTATATGATCAATTAACACCTTTATGTCCAATAATGGTCAGTAATATGTAAATAATAATTATATTTTATATTATTATAATTATATATATAATTATATTTTATATATTATATTAATAATAAATTCTGAAGATATGAAGTTAGCATATTCTTTCGCACATACGTTACAGAACATTTGTTTAAAATTCGACAGTTGGCTGTAACTGCTGCTAGTCCATTTTACCGAGGATATATAAGCGATGTTGATTGTCGATGGAATGTGATATCTTGCTCTGTAGACTGCAGAACACAAGAAGAACGTGGTCTAAAACCTTTAAAAGAAAACAAATTTAGAATTAATAAATCTAGATATGATTCTATTGATTCATATCTTAGTGTACAAGGAGAAAAGTATAACGATGTTCCCTTAATTTATGACGATGAAGTATATAAACAACTTTTAGATAATGGAATTGATAAATTACTTGCGCAACATATCGCTCATTTATTCATCAGAGATACTGTATCTTTATTTTCTGAAAAAGTGCATCAAAATGATTTGGAGGATACTGATCATTTTGAAGTAATTATTATTATTAACTAATTTTAACATTAAAAATTTAACTTTTATTTGATTATACAACTATTATTTATAAAATTTCAGAATATACAATCAACTAATTGGCAAACAATGCGATTTAAACCACCACCACCAAATTCATCTATAGGGTGGCGTGTTGAATTTCGTCCATGCGAAGTTCAAATTACAGATTTTGAAAATGCTGCAATAGTTTGTTTTATTGTTCTTCTTACAAGAGTTATTTTAAGTTATAAATTGAATTTGCTCATACCAATTAGTAAAGTTGATAAAAATATGGCTCGAGCACAAAAGAGAAATGCTGTTACAGCAGAAAAATTTTGGTTTCGACGAGATATTACATCAGATATAAAAAAACAAGATGATGGACAAACAGAATATACAGAATTTACTATTAATGAAATTATCAATGGAAAGGTTAATATTAATATTTTTTTCATTAATTTTTTCATTTTTTTCAAATAATATTAACAAAAGTTAATATTAAAAATGCTCTATAATATTTTTTTATAACAGGATGGTGTTTTTCCGGGTTTAATACCTTTAGTAAATTCATATTTAGCTAGTATGGATGTAGATGCTGACACGCATTGTACCGTACAAGCATACATGAAATTAATACAAAAAAGATCTTCTGGAGAGTTATTAACAACTGCTGCATGGTTAAGAAAGGAAGTTCTTTCACATCCAGAATATAAGTACGTATTTTTGTATTTCTAAATGTAGAAATTTGTATTGTATTTCTAATCTTATATTGTATTAATATAGATACGATTCCATAATAACACAACGTATCAACTATGACTTATTAAAAAAAATACAAAAAATAGTATCTAATGAAATATCGTGTCCAGAATTACTCGGGACGTGTATATCATCTAAAACTAATGAAACCATACCTGCAGCAGTTGCAAAAGCAGAAAAAGTTCCAATGTGAATTATTATTGTTAATGGTAATGGTTTAAATATGCTTAAATATATATATATATATATATATATGTGTATACATACATACACATATATATAAAATAGATATATGATGACTTAAATAGACTACAATTTTATTTTAAATTTAATTTTCGTTTATTTTACTATTTCAAATATTCTTGTACGTACTTAAAATAATATATATTTACATATAATGATTTAATGGTTATTAAAAACAATAACATTCCATAAAATAATGTTATTCCTAATACATAAAAAAATATATACATTTGTAAAAAATACCAGTTTTTTTATAGAAAAAATTATTATGATATAAATATAAATTATGACGTTTATATGACTAAATATAAATAATAATTAAAAACATATATTAATTCAGAAAATATATAAACTATATATATATATGTATATATATATAGTTATCTTGAGATCAAATACTTTATTGTAATTATAAACACATTTTTTAATAACTTATAACAAAATGCTTTTGTGATTATTTACAATGCTATCGTTGTTTTATGATAAAATACTATATTGTTTATTTTTAATGATTAATATTATAAATATATTATTCAAAAGTTTAACTTTTTATTATGTTATTGTGAACAATATTTAAATTTAATAGTGTTAACATCTGTATTTAAAAAAAATATATGTTTATAAATTTTTACTTATTTTATATATACATCTATTTGCCTTTTTTGTTGTTCTCCTAAAGTAAATGTCTTATATGATACATAAGTATTCCATAAAATAGCTACCGATTGTACTAATAGAACTTGATATTGTAAAGGTATAAAATAAAAGTTAATTAGTTGTATTATAGGCCAAATCTGAAAAAAAGAATTATACATTTTTTATAGAATTTATTAAATGTACAGGGTGTTAATATATTCGTGGAACATCTTTCATATAACTAAATTGGATAAAACTTAATTGAATAAAATAAATAACTGGAATTGAGCAATTTGACTTCCAAGTTGCCTAATATAAATCTATTTTATAAACAATATAAAAATTATTAAAAATCTTATTATTAATCATTAGTGGAAATATATTTATTTTTAAAAAACATTATAATAAAAAAATTATATGCAATTAATTTTTATAAAAAATTTAAAAATTTAAAATATTAATCTTGAATTTAATATTTTTAAAATAAATATTGCATTGATGTAATATTGATATAATTAAAGTGTTAAATTACAAGCATTTAAGTTTACATTAAATGAAGTGAGATAGAAATGGAATGAAATTGCAGACTGATAGAAAAAGCTATTTTTTTCTATCTTTATTTTACTTCATTTAAATGTAAATATAAATTGCTTATAAATTATTTATTAATTTATTTATTAAATTTAAATTGATATTTTTATATATTAATTTTTTATTTATTCTGGTCTTTAATATTGATTCTTCAAAAATGTCACATAAATATATTAACATTTTATATATAATTTTAGAATTTATTGTAAAATTATTATATTACTTTATAATTATTAAGTAAAATATCTAGATATTCATTAGATAATTTCGTTTTTATTTGTTCAAAATCTTTTCCTTGTAAAAGACCAACAGTTGTTAACACAATTCCTAAACCTGCAGGTGCAAAAATTAATTGATCACAAGCTACTTTCTTTAATACTGCAATTCCAGTCTTTGAGCCAATATATTTATCTAATATTCCATACCAGGTTCTTGTTACAGGTCCCTGTTATATTCATTAAATGAAATTTATTTTATAAAATGTTATATGATTTTTTATACAATTTATTTATTTTTTATATAATTTAAATAATTAATTAATTTATTATTTATTTAATTACACTATAATTATATAATTTATTATTTATTTTATTATTCACTATAAAGAATTTAATCATAATTTAATTATTGAATTATTATTAAATTTTAATAAAAAAATATATTATTAAGTAAATATATTAATAAATTAATATTATAAATGTTATAATTAAATTTTAAGTACTTTTAGCATTTTTGAATCAAATTGACTTACAGTAATAAAAAATCCTATACTTCCAAATTGAGCTGTTCTTAGAAAATCTAATTCCTTAAATTTTTTTTGTTCAATAAAATTTTGTGCAATTTGATCTCCCAATGCCATTAATATACCTGTTAATTTGATACTATGAATAATTAATATGTTCAACGATAAAATAATTTTTAATATTTTAGAAATGCAGGATTTTTACCTGCTTGTGTTGCTTGAATGATTATTGGGTATCTTGTCACTACTCTTCGACATACTTTGATAATACCCCACATATAGATAATGCCATTATTATTTTATTTACAAATTATCACAATTTTAATGATTATTTAATAAATTAACATGTATTTTAATTTATTAATTCTATCTTTATTTAATCTAATATTATGTATATAAACTTTACATACATATTTATATCATTTTTTAGATTTCTTATTGACAATAAATGTACTTTAATATATTTAAATATAATATATTAAATATATTTAAATTATATCAAGATATTTAATAATATCAAATATGATAATATTTATCAATATAAAGCATGTAGATTATTAGATTTGTAATGAATTTTAATTTATGAAATAATTATTAAGTATATTATTATATATATATA